>NW_010103065.1:10823-16411 GCF_000699245.1 Pterocles gutturalis | reverse complement strand
CTGAAATCCCTTTTAGAAACACTGAAAATTCTACATAATGATACTGCCTAATAACGAGTGTAACCGGAGCAGAACGGCATGCAGTGACACAGGGGGCTTCGCAGGTCTGTGGGGCACAGATGCAAAATTCCTCTGATAAAAGTGCTCAGAGTCATCAGACAGCTCAAGTGGTACTTAAATATTTCAGTAGTATTAATACTACATAACATTTATTCTCTTCAAAACTTTCCAAAAGGTTGCTTATCCCACTCTGTCAGCTAACAGAAATTTCAGGCAGGGCTGGGAGTGAATCAGTAAATAAGGGTAAACTTTGTCCTGCACTGTTATTCATGCTGACAAATTCCCACTTGGTAAAAGCTGCTGACAGCTGCGGACTGCTCAACAACTACAGCTAATGTGGGGGAATCTGCTCTAGGAAATAGGGCAGGTAGGTTTCGTTCAGCATGCTTAAAAACAGCGTTTGCTGGAGGGGAAAGAACCGGGTGGTGTTGAAAAGGAAAGTGTTAGGTTGGAGGAGGCTGCTTGTGGAGCTACATGATGTTCAGTGCAGTCCTGATTTTGTTTAGCGTTTTCATTAATGACAGTAATGCAAGTATAATGAGTACTGCTGGTGATGCAGGGTTTGGAGACATGGGCAGTACAGAGAAGGACCTGGATATCATACAAAAAAGAAAAAAAAAAACAACCTAAAAAAAAAAAAACCAACCTGGATGAGCTTTGACTACTGAAGTAATGGCAATGGAATGAAATTCAATATTAAAAAATGCAAGACTGTGCCTGAGGGGACTAATAAAAGTTTCTAGAAGAAGAAGAAGCTCATCATCCAGAAATGCCTATGTAGGAGGAGGGCTCATGGATAGTGATAAGTGGTTGTGGAGTGGCAGCAAGCTTCTGTGGTGGTCTGCTCGTTTTCTAGGTACCAGCACTCTCTTAAATAACGATGCATCAGGAAGATGGCTTTCAAGAGGCATAGGGAGGTATTAGACTGGAATGGTGGACTGATCTGGAGCTAAATTTTAATACTGATGAAAACATGCTAGGGAAGGTGGAGAAAGGTTTGTTATCAAGGGTCTTGAAAATGAAAGAAAGTAACTTCAGGAGGAAAGACTGAGCTGATTAAGGGATACACAGAGGGAGCTGGCATGTTCAACACAAAGGGTTGGGAAAAAGGTCTTTGCAGCAGGAGTCTGGACAGATATGAAAGAGGTAAAATTGCAGTGGTAAAAGCCAGAGAAAATTATGTTGCAACTATTGACGTACAGGGTGGTGAGACATATGTTCCAGTGATGAAGCAATTACAAGAATATATAAGCCCTGAAGTGGTTTCAAGCAGAATTCAGATTGGCATCTCCATGCAGAATAATTAACACCCAAAAGCTTGAACATGAGGGATGAAGACAGTAGAAAATTTCTAAATCCTAAGAAATCAAATTCATGCTGTTCGGAAGGAGGAAAAAAAGGGGAAGTTTTGGGGCAGAGAAGAGAGAAACAGTAAAGGCTCAGGGTTTGGAAGGTTAAAAACTGGAGGGACACGTCCCAGTTAAGCAGGGGAACTGATCTGGGTGCTGCTTCTTTTGTATCAAAATTATTCAGCTATATTCACAGAAGTGTCCACTTATGCTGGAGGGAATCTTAGGCTCTAAGTGAACTCTCTAGGTTCTCAGATGAGTTAGTCATCATTGTTTTAATCTGTTTATCCTGTTTCCATAATAATTTTTTTTTCATTTAAACAACTGGAAAGTCTTGTTTGTTGGGGTTTTTAAAATTATGCTGACTGTTATTCATTTTTCAACAGAAAATCTTTTATCCTTATGTGAAAAGTCACCATGGATGCCAGCATGCCAGTGTGATTTTTCCAATACAGAATTTACAGAAGTGTCTCACTGACATGGGCTACAGTCACTAAGGATAAGCAAAACCTTTTGGTTTTGTACGGTGGCAGGAATAGGCTAGCGTTAGAGGGTATCCAAGCAGATGACTGCTCCATGTGTAAATCTAATAGGCACAGCCTGTGTGGGATATGTACTTAGCACTGGGTATTTCAGCATACAGGCATGTTTTGTAGCTAGATTTTTTTTTGTTCTGGAGTTTGTTTGGGCTTTTAATGCAAGAGTAGAAAAGCTGTATGTTTTGATTCATAGAAACTGGTGTTAAAAGTGAAGCAGCATCTTGCACCACTGAATGTGGAAGTGAAGTTAGAAATAATTTCTCTTTCATTTATCATTACAGTAAAAGTGGTGGTGTAACTCTGACTCTGATGTCAGTAAAATGAAGATGCTTTACTGTCAGAATCCTGAAGGGATTTGTGTGAGTGTCTGAGAGAGATTTGTTTGGTTTAAATATGTTTACAGATAATAGATGGCCATACTTTTCTAGAAGAAAAGCATTGGAGGACTAAACATAGTATATAAATCCTAAAACCATAAGGGGGTACAAATGGACCTCACCTGATTTCAGAAAAGTTCTCTCAGATCAGCGACTGGAGAAGTTACTAAGAAGGAAACTGAACTACAATTTCTTGTTTACTTCCTGTTACAAAAAAAAAAAAAAAAAAAAAAAAGAAAAAATAAGAAAAAGAGAATAGTTTTTCCCTTTTAATATAAAATGTCTACTCATGTAATAGCTTTATGTTAACAACAGAGTTTCAGTTCTTATGGCTGACTTGTTACGCTGGACACTTTACATTGCATTCTGTTCAATGGGAGTCACTACAAATAGAGAATAGCATGCTGGCCCTTAGTTGTGGCCATATCTCAGTCTCTGTACTATAGACTTCTTTGGTTTTTAAGAAACACTGAGAAATTCTAATCTGTACTGAAAGAGGCTGGAGTTCAGGTGTCAAGATGTTGGATGTAAAATAAATTAAGATCTTCGGGTAGAACCCAGTTAAAAATGGTACCACTTGGATCATGAATTCTCATTATCCTGATAGTGATTGAATGGTGTAAACCCTGTGCCTGAGGATGAGCCAGGACCAGCAGAATTGCTTGGCTACCTGTAATTCATGCAACTTCAAAGCTTAAGTCAAGTTTGTCCAACAAGAGTCCAGCAAGAGTCCAGCAAGTATGTTCTAGTGGTCGGCTATAGCTATCCATTTTCATGGAGGAAATGTACTATCAGCTGGATTACTAGCAAAAGAGGACATATCTTTAAAAGCAGGTTACCTCATGTATGTTTTTATCAGACATCACTGTAAATCTATGCTGGTACAATGAGGGTGATCTGAGTCCCAGCACTCTCGTTTTCCAGTAGGAACTGAGTTCCAGATTTTTACCTATTTTTTTTTACCAAGTTTCATAAGAATATTAATTATAGTTGTCATGCTGAAAAATAAAGATGAGGGCTAACAAAAAATGCATGAAGAAGACAGTTTAGGGGAAGACTAAAATTTTTTTTGGAGCTAATCTGTACTATTACTCAGTGCTTGCCATACTGTGCTTCACAGCACATGCTTAATTACAGCATGTGAGTTTGCTCTTTTAATCCAGATTTTGGAATTTCAGCTTACTTTTCTGTCTGTTAGAAGCATAATGGGGAGAGAACATCAAAATCAAAACCAAATCCTCTTTCTTGTTATAAGAATTGAGATGTGACTATATGTAATACAAGTTTTAAACTGGGTCCAAGATAAAGCCTGTAGAGTTTTACACTAAAGATTACGATATCAGAGATCTGGGCTCAAAATATTTAGGGTACACACATGGTAAAGCTTCTTCAAGCAACTCTAAAAATAGCCGTGGCTCCACTTTTCAACCAGCATGTTCTAGTTATCCATTAGAGTAATTAGAATCACACTTGTGGAAGGAAACCTCCTGTTCATTATGCATGAACATTAAAGATTAGATGGCATTTTTTAAATAATTGCAGCTGTTTACTTCTGTCCTTACTCAATATGTCCCCTCTGCACTCCTGTGCTGTTTGCTGGCTGACTGCCATCTCCCATGTCGAGGGTGATTGCATTGCATGCCTTTTTATGGCTGGCCTGCAAGGTGCTTTGGGATCTTTCAGGGTGAAAGGTTCTATGAAGTGTAAAGCATTATTTATTATTTTGCATAAATTGCTGCATTATTTGTCTTAGGTATTTGTGGTTTACAGCTGTAATAAAATAGCTGGCTACTCGGACTGGATGATTCAGTGATATGTAATTGGATACAGAGCTCTTCACTTCCAGGTCAGCCGCTCATCACTGGCCCATGGCGATTTGGCGAGTGTATAATAATTAGACAATTCCATTTCCTAGTAGTTGAGTGTCCGCAGCAAGAAATCCATGATCCCCAGTGGCGTTAACCTGCCTAGGCCTGTCACCAGGGAAGGGTTTCTTATCTTCAGATTGTTTGAAGATTTGGGTTAAGATTCATTGCAAAAATGTTGTTGGGAAGTCTCCCAGCCTTCACACCCCTTGCACATCTGTGTGGATTGTCACAGAGCACCTGCCTCCAGAGCTGTTGCTAGTTCTTCTTCCTTAAATATTTTCAGTTGTGTGTTTCTTACTTAGCAGCATGTTTGTGCATCTGAGTGAGAAAGGGAGATCTTTGCTCCAGGATTCATTTAGACTTAGGCCAATCCAGTTTCTTACAATGCTTATGCACAAGAAATCTGGGGCAGTTCTCACAGAGGATAATTCTAGATATTCTATTCCATAAGAATTTGGAGAGCTCATACAAAAGTGTGTTCTGACTCTGATACAGCTCAATGCTGAGCACTTTGATCTGAGTCTCCTTAAAGCAGAATGGCTTTTTCTGAAGCACCCAAGTGCACCCAGACTTGCAAACATACATCCCATTATCTCATGAGTCATTTGAAAAATCAGCTCTTAACCCTGCCTTATTTTTGTTCTGCTTAAGTTGGTGGACCTACACATTCCTACGCCGCTGCTAGTGACAGCTTGCCTCCTCAGACCTCACAGTCTTTGTGTGCAGGCACTTGTGCAGAGTCCTTCTGTCCACTACAAAAACATGGGACACCCAAGTTGAACTGAACACTGAATAACACCACATGGGTTTGCAGTGGTCTGTAACTGAAAAGGTTCACTGGAAGCAATTTGCAAAGAAATCCTTAGGAAACCACCTGGATGGTCATTTTAAATTAAAAAAGGAAGAGATGCCACTTTAAAAAAAAATAATTTTTAATACTAGGTTTAAGGTTCCATACATGTGATAGTCATTAGAGCTTATTTAACCCTGAAATTATCTGGCCTTTTTAATTCCACAGGGACTGTAAGGCTTTTGGGTTAGAAATGAAAAATAATGTCAGAATGAAAATGAGACTTTCCTGAGTGTAGGACCATTATTACAGAATATTTTCTTAATCAAGCCTCTTTAAGAGCCAAGTAGTAGAGCAAAAAATAATCAGGCTATACTGCTTTCATCCGCAGGGTCTTTGCCAATGCTTTGGGCCACTGATCGAAATAGGCAAAAGTCAGTCCCAAAGGCTGTATGTGATGCACTCACCTAAAATGCATGTAGAACTGATGATTTGTCCATGCGCAACCTCAACTGTAGTACACCCAGTTCCTTGTTACAATACACTTTTGAGGTAATCCCAGTGTACTCTGACATTTGGACTCTTGAAATTCAGAGCTTTCTGGT
>NW_010103065.1:0-10792 GCF_000699245.1 Pterocles gutturalis | reverse complement strand
AGCAGGAGCAGTGATTTTTGTTGAGTTGCTGTTACACCAAACATCTGTGGTGTGCCCCACCACCCTTTCCCCAAGGATGAAACATGCTGCAGGGAGGGTGTTGCAAGCATTCCTGAACTAGACAGCTAAGCTGGAGTCATCACTGTGCTGGCCAGGGAGCTGCTTTGAAGAAGGCTCCCATTAGAATTAAAACATCCCACAACTCTCATCACAACAGCCCTATTCTTGAGCATGGCTGAACATGGAAATTTAAGGATTGGGGTGGAGTGGGGAGGGGGGGAGAAAGAAAAGATAGACAAGTAAACAGATAAAGAGGGAGCTCTTGCATGCAAGTGGAATTTCCTCTGAGCACAGGACATTCTTTATCATTCACTGGTCTGTCACAGGAAGGAAAATGGGAAAACAGTGTTTCCTGTTAGGGGGAAGAAAAAAATCAATAGGCCTTGGAAATACCTGCCTGGAAAGAACCTTTTGTGTTCCCACCAGCAAGCACAAATAAGTTTTTAACTGCTTTGGAGGATGAGCTCTGTTTTAAAGCAGTTTGCTTCTTGAAGTGAGATGTCAGGTAAACACATAATTTAAAAATGATTGGCAGTTCAGGCTGCTTGGATCTTTCTTGTTCATTTCAGCAAATGCTCTAACTCCTGGAAATATCTTCTGTAAGAAAAAGGCTGTTTTCAAGGCACTTGAATTCTTCTGAGTTTGTGTCTGTGAAGGTAATAATATTTAAAAGGACCATTTACCATACAAATGCAGTCACTCCCCTAATATTTGAATTAAGATGCCAATGGGTGGACAATGGGTCTGCTCTTGCTTCTGGTAAACAAAGTTTTCTTTAGGAAAGACCACAGTTTCCAGGCAAGTGCTTGAAGCCACGGGACAGTGAACTACCGAGCAGTTTCTGCATCATCTTTTTGGTTGGATTTTGCTCTGAATGGAGCAGGGTGGTGGTGTACATGTGGGTCTTTCAGAGGAGTGAGAAGAGACTGGCTCAGTGACCAAGGCTGCAGGAATGGATACATAGACACAAGCAGCCCCAGGGTAACCTGGATTCCTCAGGATAATAGTTTTACTCCTTGGTGACAGCTTGCTTCCATACAAAGGTGGGCCTGGTGATTGAAGTTTGTGTCTCAGTTGTACCCACATTCCCCATCAGTTTGAAGCTGTTCTGAGCTAGGGATCTGTTTTGGGCTCACGACAAAGTTTGTAACAATGGCAGTGGCATAATTGGATGAGCAAAAGCTATGTAATCCAGCAGTGTAAATGTAAGGGGACAAAATAAAAAGAAGTGAGGGAAGATGACTTCTCAGACATGCAGAAAAAGAGGGTTGGAAGTAACTTTTTTTTTTTTAAATGGAGAGGGAGAAGTGGGCTGAGCTTAGAATGCAACTATCAGCAAGGCTGGAATTAAAAGAAAGCTTTAGAAATGATCTAACTTTTATTTTATTACATTGCAGAAGACAAAAAATCAATAGCTGGTAATTCAGACATAAATGAGTTATACAGGCCATTGACACAGTGGACCAAACTTTATAACAACCACATCTGATGCTGTCAAGCCACAGGCTTCAGTGGCGCCAGTAATAATTATGGCTGATCACCTCTAATTCAGAGCTGCCTTGCTTGATAAAGGTGTCACTCTGAGTGGCTGCAGCATCAATATCAATTGAGGATGTCATCCAGCAGGTCATCAGGCTGTGAAGAACTGCATTTTTTTAATTGAATAGGATAAACCCTTCGTTTTTCTCCTGCTCTCATTCTGTCTGCAAAAGTCATATATACCTTAAACAAAAATAATTTGAATTCATGACTGAAACTACTTGAATTCAAGACTAATACATGACTGAGGCTAACAGTGTTGATCCATAGAAATATATGCTAAAGATAATTTATAACCATAAGAGTATCCTCAGGAGGAGACTTTGATACTTTGCAGTAATCTGTGTTGCACTGCTGCTTGAATCAATTAATGAATCCATCCCCCCCCAAAAAATGGGTTTGGTGAAATGCTGCTAGGCAATAGAAATCATTTTTCCATAAACTCACATCATTGTAAGGAAGAAAATAAAACACATTGGCTTTAATGTTTTCCTATTGTTTTCTGAATTTTGGAGGATAAGTGTGTCCCTTGACTGTCAGAAACCTAAATTTCACTCTGAGACATGAAGTGACTTTGTAAAATTTCCTGAAGTTCTTATATATGAAGAAAGGACAAACTTTTAAATACCTCTCCAGTGTTTCAGTTGCCATTAATGCTTACATCTGTGCAGTTTGACATTGAACCTGTTAGTCTTTGGATTGCTGAGGGATGGTATGTGTGCTTACACATTTTCACGTATTATTATTTATTATTTTTATTATTATTATTACTTAGGGTTTGCATTCTTTTGTGGAGCAACTGTTTTGTACTGTGTTGACTGCAATTAATCCTGAGTGATGAACAGTGAAAAAAACCTCTGTGGGGGAGGATGTGGGAGGTATTTCAGCCACAGTCACTGTAGACTTTAACATCAGGAAGATTTAGAAACTACAATACCATGTAGCAGAGCACTTCACACCACAATAGCTTATGTTTGCGCACGTGAAAAGATGCTTCTCCTTTGAAAAATTGCTAGTTCCACTTAGAAACATTCTCTATCCTTAAAAAGGTCATGAATATCAGACTTGGGAGATAAACACCAGCAGGGAACTGTTTGAAATGCGGGGTAAGCAATAGCAGCAGCACCACCGCAGTGAGCTGGTTCATAAGCTCGCAGCGCTGTACCGCGCGGGGCTTTTCTGGCACTTTTTTAAGTAGTGGAGAAAGAAAGTGCCTTGCACCTATACGTTTGCAGGCACACCAAGAAACAGCCCTGTAATTATCCTTCAACAACGCGGGGCTCGATTCCAGCCCTGCGCGGCCAAGGCAGAGAAATCCCAGGCTCACGGCATACCCCGTAAAAGCAGCGCTATTCATTCTCCCCAGACCCACGCAAACATGCTGCGTCCGCTTCACGGTTTCTCCGCCGCCGTCCTTGTCTCCGGCTTGATCTCTTCCTTTCCCAATTGCCGGATCTTCCTGGAGCCCGGACCATGTGGGCATTTGGGAGCGAGCGCGTTTGTATGCAGTATAGTCTGATCAGCCCCAGTCAATCATGTCAGCCCCGTCCCTGGGTTTTCCTGTGATCCAGCAGGCAGCTGCGCAGGCCCTTCAGAGGCGGCACTGTTTCTTTCTCTGTTTACTCGTTTCCAATGGCAATTGCACCGCCGAGTCTCAGTACGTCTGGAACTTGGCCTGGGGCTGTTTTGGTTACATTGAAGTTTTTGCTTCAGCTCTGCCAGATTTAAATGGTGACTTCACCAGCACTGAGCTAAAAAGGAGAAAAGGGGAGGAGGGAGGTAGTGTAGCGAGCGGGAGCGAGCAAGGGAGAGGGCCAGAGCATTACATCATCATTTGGACGGGAATCAAATGGGAAGGATATGACTCACTCGGGCTAGTTAAGCTTTGGCTCAAGTTCTACATACACTCATTCCAGGGCTCTCATGTTCTGCACCTCAGCAGGGAATTCAGGCTCAGTGATGTCCATGAGGTTTGTTTTTCATTTTCTTTTCCTTTTCTGATTTCTATATACTTTTTTCCCCTCCTTGCCTTCCTCCTCCTTTCCTCTTCCCCTCCCTAGTCCCCTTTTCCCACTCTCTTTTCCACTTCGACAGTTTGTTTTCTGGTGCGTGTAACCTCGACTCTTAGCAGCAGAAGCTGGTTTTTCGACCAAACCAAACCCAAACAAGGAGCACAGCAAACTTGAGAGAAGTTTGGTCGTTTGTTGTGGGGTGTTTTTCCCCATCATTGTATTGCTTCTAATCGGAGGAGACAGGGAGAGCGTTAAAATGCAGGAACCAATCGCTTGAACGGTGATGTAATGCTGGAACTGCAGGGTTGTTAAGTAATGTGAGAGGAAGGGGGTCAGGGTTGCAAAGCATTTACCTGCTGTCAAGGGGTTTTAAGTTTATTATCAATTGCAGTGACTGTAACTGGCTTCAGACTGCACTCTCTAATTATTCACAGACTCCCCTTTTTATCTTTTATTATTAAAAGTAAAACTATATTACAGTATTTTAAAAAAAGTTATATTATCACAGCTGCAAATTATTTTCCACCAGGGTTTTTTGATACTTTTTTAATGGCTTGAAACTGGGTGTCTCTTTCATAAAAAGCCCGGAGAGAGCAAAAAGAAAAGAGAAATGCAAAGGCAAAAAGGGGTGGTTCTTTGAGTGTAGCTGGTGAATTTGAAACTGTACAAAGAGAGCAGTTCAGCCTCTGCCTAGCAGAGTGAGTAAAAGCTCCTACTGTTGGAAATCCGCTGTAGAAAATAAAACATTTTAAGGGAGGCAGTTTGCAGAGCTCATCCCAAGGAGCCTCAGCGGTTCATCCCTAACACTTGTCAGCAGCATTCAGATCCTTAGCTCACCCCAGGCTCGTTGCTTGCTTGATGGGCTGCTCTTTCACCATTCCTGAGACTGCTGAGGTCCTGACCCTGCACAGCAGATCCCCTCCTGTCATGGTTCTGCCCTCCAGAACTACCTGGGAGCTGGGGCATCTTCCCTCATGAATTTCCTTTGCAGGACAGAGCATTGTGCTTGTCTTATTAAATCTGTCTGTTCCCCTACAGACCTTTTAGACTTTCTTCCACGTAGCTGACAGCATGAAGGTCTGAGGGGGTGGGGTGGGAGGGGAGAAAAGGTACCTCTTCCCCAAGTTCACCATGAGTACATTACCCTTAAGATGGGCCACGTGGAATTTAACACTGACTAAGCCCCTGCTCAGGCATTCCTTGTGTTTAGATGTAGTATGAATGTGAGATAGCAGGTGTGTGTTGGTGTCCTCAGGATACCTGTTATGCTCGGAGGAGCTCTGCATCAGGTTTCTGTGTCAAGAGCTGTCTGCTCCTAAGATACTGCTCTCGGAAGTGCCCCCTTCAGGGAATTTCTGTCTCAGAGGGAAGCACTATTTTCGTGTCCACTGGATCAGCAGTGAACCAAAGATTTGCTTGACTACCTGAAGATATCCTTAAACACACTCTTGAGGGTTTGGTGATTTTTTTTAAAACCTGTATTGAGGCCTGACGGAGCAAAATACCAAACAATGTTGTTCTGTGGTGATGGCAAAGCCTCCCCATCTCCGTCTGAACAAGACAAGAGTCCCTGACCAGCTCCTGCTTTCCCTTCCCTCCAGTAGCCCTCTGCAAAGCCGTCTTGTGTCTAGCTGTTGTGTCCCCACAGTTTACTCACAGGTTTTCCTAAATGCCCTGATTTCCAAGCTCCTCAGTCAACTGCTCAAGCACAAACAATTGCTCATGTGCCAAACTTTTATCATTTGAGAGCCTAACATAAGGCCGCACCTAGCTCTGGCCCACATTGCAGTGCAGATATACCGTATGGATTAGATTGCGCAGTGCTCTGTTGAGGATGTGTGGGTTGTGGAGGGAGCTGTGCTGCTGCAGGAGTTCCCGTAGGATTTCTGACTCATATTTTCTCCTAGAAATGTTGGGAAGTGCAGCTTCACGGACCATCAGAGTAAAGCAGAGTAGATTCTTCCCTTTGCCTGTCTGCTTTGGATGCTGGGGTGGACTTGTCTTCCCTCTTTCCTTTCTTGCCTTTTCTGGCTGGAGACTTTGTGCGGGAAAAGTCCGTCAGTGTTGTTGTAGAATAGTGTCTAACCATGTTGGCAAGATACTGAACAGAGGATGACAGACTTTGTCACAGTCCATCTTTGCCTACGCAGAAATGCATCCTTGCTGTTTCTCTTACACAAACACATACAAAATATGCTGCGCAGCATGGCTTGGAAGTCTTCGGGCATCAGGTTGCATTCCACAGGGAATCAGAGTCTCCCTTGTCTGGTACTAGCTATTAACGTTTCACCTGTCTGGGAAGGCAGAAAAGGAGAACATCTTCATGCTTTAGTCAGTTTGGACTGACTGATGACCCTGCCTTGTGCTTGTGACTTTTGCAGAGCAACTTCATCTTCTCCATCCTGCTGATTGGTGCTTGGTGAAGTTAGGTAGATGGTGTAAAGATATAAATCCTTCTTCACTTCCAGAAGTGCATTACAACTTTCACTTACAATTTATTTCTGCTACTTAATTGATTTCAACACAGCACCCCAGAAAAAAACAGTTCTAAAGGCTTCTTTCATAAAGTTGTAGTTGTAAATTCCATATGCATACACACATGTGTGTATGTATGTATGTATGTATATCACCTATTGAAGCAACAAAACATATAATTAATAAGGTGTAACTGTCCTGATGAGAGCTGGACAGCTCTGGTTGTGCTGGATGGGTGGTTTTGAAATGCGCGTTCACCTTGGACAACAAAAAAAATGAAAGTAGCTGCCCATTTTGGATTCTTCCAGTGCTTGCTGCCCATCTTACACTACCTAGGAGACAATGTGCAGGTATGCCTGGGGACTTGCAGCTCCACGGCCAGAGGTCAACACCTCTGACGGTCAGCCTCAACATGTTTGAAGCCGTGCCTTCTGGCAATAGGATTTTCTTATTGAAGGATGATATCTTTAGGGACCTAATTTTTAAACAGCAGCCAAGAGAAACATTAATAACACTCTGAAAATGAGCATCAGAAGATATATTCAGAAGCATGTGTCAAACAAACCAGAGGCCAAGCACGCCAGAGCTGGGAAGCAATGTTTGCACTGGAGAGCCAATGATGCATGGTCAGGCTGTGAAAAAAGGCAATCTGATAGAGCAGGGCCCGGCTGGAAGAGTCCCAGTAAATTTTCCCCACCAAGATCCCAAGTAACATTTCCGCCTGCATCGCTGAATGTGTGCATTGGCAGAATACCCACTCTATAAGCAGTGTGATTTTAAGCAGTAATTTGGTGCTCCTTAGCTGGTCTCTGCATGCACAAAAGAATTGGCTCTGCAGTTGCAGTACAAAAGCAAGAGGTAAAAATCAGAAAGCTTATTTTTATTTCACTGAATGTGATCCCTCTGCCCCTGGATTCTACAGTTTTCCTAGCTCTACATTGAGACTATTTCCCTTAAACATTTTTGGAAGACTTGGCTGATATTTGTGAAGCTCACTGAAGTTTTCGGGGTTGGCAGGATGAGTGCTGGGGTCAGAGCAGGCCAGGCATTGGGCAGAGGTGGTGGAAGGGCTGGCCACACCTTGCATTTTGGATAAGGGCAGCGTGAAGACCAAATGGTCTCCTGCACTTGGGTGAGGGTGCTGGTGCAGGAGCGGGCCTCCTCCGCCCTTCCCTGTCTCTCTCTGCTCACCTTCCCACCCTTCTTTTGTTTGTCCTGCACATGCCTGGGCCACGTTCGCCCAAAATGTTGAGATCTGCTTTGCCAAAAATTACACTTTAGATCAAAATGTGAGTTAGGCTCTTCCAGTGTGAAGTGGATGCTGGGTCTTTCTCTGCAGCTATAGATAAACCAGATATGAAGGTAATTACATCTCATTCCTATCTACCTCTCTTATTTGCCATAATCTCTTTTAATCCCTTTGATACTCATCATAATAATGTTAATCTTAATGAACTCATTTGGTATTAATGCGGATATGATTTGTTAAGTTCAGAGCAGGCTTGCCATCCTTGTTTAGCATTCATTAATATCCACTTAACTGTGTTTATGCTCTTACTCCTGCAAATGGACCTGTGTATCTCTGTCTTCCACCTAGCTGATGTGGCAATTCCCGTAGTGGAACTCTCTTTCCGTGCTCACATTTGTATTTCCTTTCTACTCCTCTTCCTACTTAAATGATCCCACAGAAAGGAGCTGATGGAAACACTGCATCCATCTGTTAATGGCTTTCTGTACCCCATCACTTACTCAATTCTTCCAATTTTGACATCAAAATTGAAGGAACCCTTATCCTCTCACTCCTCATTCATGTGGCATTCCTTCTTAGATTGCCTCAGAGATATTACCTTACTATAGCCCTCGTTTCATTGTCTCAGAGGGTGAACGAATAGGAGACACAACCCCTAATCTTGGCAAAGAGACAAATTATTTGTTGCTTACTACTGTGCTCTCCCCAAGCACTCTGTTTATGGGTGGTGTACCTTGCCCAAACAGTTTCCGACGTGACCAGCCAATTCTAGTGAGGGAGGACTACTTTTGGATGTTGAACCTGATCCAAAGGTTATTGCAGTGAATGGGAGTGCTGCCTTGATGGGCTCTGGATAAAGTCCATAAACTTATCCTATTTTCATTCATTTGAGCACCCACGTATTTTTCAAAATCTCTAACTTTGGAATGTGCCCTCTTGAAAAACTACTTGTTCAGCCGCAGTGATCCCAGAGCCTGATGAACCTTGGATCCCTATTAATGGGAGATTTCCTCTCTACATGGGTGCTTGTGTTTGTTTGTCTTTAAACCCAGTGTGGAATTTCTGTGTTGTGATGCTTGCCATCTTCCCTCTCCACTTCCTCCAAACACATTTTTAAGGCTTTGATTGTCAATTAGCATGAATTATTTTTCAGCCCCAGTGACACACATTTTGCTTTTTAGGGCTTTTGGATCCTGGCAGAGCCAGGAAAGTATAATTTACTTAACAGAACGCTGTTTATTCCATCCCCACGTCCATTCTTTATTTTATGTCCTGGTGTTTCCTTGTAGCATCAGCTTCCTACATTAAAATGAATAGTTCTACTGAAAACATTTAACTTTTAATTTACGGAAAGATTTCTATACATTATAATAAAACCAGGCATTGCCTTGGTAGAAAATACTAGTCGAAAGTGAGAATTGTAGTCTCTCAGATCAGCACAAGCTGTATTTGCGTGATGGTCTTTATTTTAACATAGTATCTTTCATTCAAGAGCATCCCAGGAAGTTTTGCAAATTGCAGCCATTAGTCAAACATATTAAAGCTCTTTATTAGTATGAATACAAGATGTATTAATATAAATGACAAGGTGGAGGGTTTTACTGCAGATTATCTACAGCTCTTGTGCTGCTCCATGACCATAAAGAATGTGGGAAATGTCGTTCAGATGGACGCTGTTTTCTGGAGATCGATAACTCTGTGGCCATTAGCAGCAGTAAAATAATAACAATAAAAGTTTGTTACATTTTCTCTAAATGTCAACTAGTTATCACAAGCCCTGTCAAAAATAATACCAGCAGAATGTTTTGCCACACTGGAAAAGCCCATCAGCACCAGTAATTTTATATCAGTTTTAACATGAGGTAGTTTTTTCCAAACGGAGTCTTAAAAACCAGAACAGAAAAAACTTACTAGACCAGATCCTCCCTTGACCTCAGTTTGAGGGCACTTAGTATAATGTAAAAAAGTTCCAGTACTGAGTTCTTTTTTGTCATTCGGTTTCCAGATTGAAGTGAACTTTTCTTTCACTGCAGCTAAGGATGTGAGCTGTGCTTCTCTTGCACTGTCACTCACAGGACTGCAGGAATTCTCATTGTTCTGAATACTTTTTAGTTTTCTGACATACTTTGAATAAGTGAGTTTCTTTTGTAAATTCATATAGAAATAAGATTGGCTTGAAAATCAGAATAAATTAAGGTTCAGTTTACAGATTGCCTGAACCAACAGATTCCTTGCCATTGGAATCCAGCGTTGACAAATATCTCCTGTGGCCATTCGTATGAAACAGGGATGTGGTGCATGAAGTGCAGATTAGTACAGAAATCTCTGTATGAATGGATCTGTATGTATATATAGTGTCATCTCGCCCCCAGATATATTTGAGGCTTCAAGGCAAAATTCCTAAGCAATCCTGTCGGAAATAAGTTATCACATGAATAGGATTCCAAGTTTCATGACTTAAGGCAGTGATGTAGGTATAGACATTTGAATGACAGTTACTTTCTTTTTGAAATTGAAACTGTATTAGCGCACCCTCAGCTCTACATCCCATTTCAAGTTTTTTCAGAAGGAGAAATCAAATCTCGGGCAAAAATTTAACCAACAGTTGAAGGGGGACATTGCTGTGTATCAGTAAGTGTTTTGTTTGGCTTTGTACTTGCTAATGTTGTGCAGTATGGAAGTTTTTCCATTCAGAGCAAAAGCTGATGCAGCTACTGCAATTCAGTAGATACTGTAATGTGTTGAATGAACAAACACTATGTAGCAAATTCCCTTTTAGTAATTAATGTAGCTGTTTTTTATTTTAGTTTAAACTATTTTGACAAGACTTTATAATGCCCTATGAAAGAGCAACAGCATACTTCAGGAAAAGTACAAAACCTTACCAGCAACATTTACAAAATTATAATGAGAAAATAAATTAATATTACAGAAAAAAATTAGTATAGAGTTAGAAAAACATGGATTTATAAAGATCTATTTAGAAAAGTGAAATGTGGTTGATTGAAAAGTTTCCAACAAGGTTCAATAATTGTTAACATTTGGGCTTTTGACAAATAACAATTGTTTCAAGGGAAGTTTGAAATTGTTTCAGGAGAAAATGCTTTCCCTTCCAAATTGGTAATTGTCTTTGCTGAGAAATACTTTTTTTGTTATTTAAAAAAAGGTCTTGAAAAAGAATAAGTTTCTCACTTGCTGTACTCCAAAAGATGATTAAACTTTGTACATTTTATTTTCTGTTTGATGGATAGTGTCTCTTCTAAATGGTTCTGTTTTGTTTCTGTGGGAAAATGCCCAGAAAGCCTGAAGAGTAGCAAATGATAAACCAGACAATAATACTCTGGCAATTGCACGTGTTACATTCCAGAGTTTTAAACTTTGGTCTCACCTGGTTCCCGGACAAGTTCTTGACTGATAGCACAGCCAGCAGCAGCACTATCTAATGTCTCCCCTCCCC
>NW_010103064.1:29593-32738 GCF_000699245.1 Pterocles gutturalis | reverse complement strand
GTGCACGGCGATGGGTGTGCACAGTGATGGGAGTGCACAGCGGTGGGTGAGGGCGGGGGACAAGTGCACGTGCAAAGCTCCGCGGTCCTCGAGCAGCGCCGGGGCTGCAGGGCGGGACGTGCCACGGCGGTGGGTGTGCACGGCGATGGGTGTGCACAGTGATGGGAGTGCACGGCGGTGGGTGTGCACAGTGATGGGAGTGCACGGCGGTGGGTGTGCACGGCGATGGGTGTGCACAGTGATGGGAGTGCACGGCGGTGGGTGTGCACAGTGATGGGAGTGCACGGCGGTGGGTGTGCACGGTGATGGGTGTACACAGTGGGAGGGGGCTGTCACAGCTGCTTGTTTTTCCTTTTATTTCACATCAGTGACCCCATACGCTCACTTCTCTTTCCTCGCGGTGACTGTGAGGGTGTTTCAAAGCTCCCCCAGGAGTGGGAGAAGGAGGTTTTCAGTGATCTTGGTTGGATCTAATCTAAATCTTGATCTGATTCTTGGTTGGAATGAGATTTAGGACCTGCGACCCCTCTGGTTTCATGTCAGAATTAAATCATTAAAGATACATTCTTAAAACTAGCGCGCACTAGAGTAGCATCATGCAGGTCTTCACACCTTTTGGTGAAAGCAAAATGAAGCCATAATGTCATCGTTTGTGAACTGGTGGCAACAGCGTTGACCTGCTCCGTGCTGGAAGACGAAGGATTTCAGAGAAGTGAAAGGTCTCATTACGTGTGAGCTTTGGCGATACCTGTCTGTGTGTTATTAAATGTGCTCTATCCAGATGTTTGCTTGTACAAAGCTCCTTGTCTGAGTGTATTTGTATTTAATTCTTCTTTTTGTTTCAACAACAAAAGGGCAGAAATGGACTTGTACTCAAAATACACAATTTCACTCGGCAGCCCAGGGCCGGCTGCGGCTGTTCACGGTGTGTTTTGGTTTTGCTTGCTCGTTTCCGAAGGGTCCCCTCACTTACCGCTGGTTCTCCCCACACTCCCGTACAAAGATGGTCTGTTTGTGGCCATTGCGTGGAGGGCACACCAGCGGCTCCCAGAACACCCCGTTCCGAGCTTTTTCTGACTTTACTCTCAGTGACAGAGGCCAGCTGGAAATCTCATGGCGCTTCTTACCAGCAGCCAGCCTCTCTGGTAAAAGGGGATCTCTGTCACACAGCTCCCGTATTTCTATGCACAGTGAGATTACATCTTGTAGCCACCCAAAATGAACAAATTAAAAACAAGCGCAGGAGTTCGGTTTGCCACATCTCATCAGTTTCTCTGGAGATTTCCTATGCAGCCATTTCTCTTCATTTTTATTCTTTTCTCCAGCAGGCACAACGATCGCTGTCTCCATTTTCTCAGAAGATAATTGATACTGATTTTTCATTTGCCACTCCTACCGTATTATCTTTCTGATGCTCTCAGACAATACAAGAGCACATTTCATGGCTCAATGTATATTCTCTGACTACTGATAGAACTGGTACAGGGAAATGGTTCTGATCAACGGGAAAACCATATTTGGTGAGTCCCCCACAAAATTAAGGTTTCTGATGAGATCATTCCTTTGCCAGTTGGGTGCTGAAGACATTAGTGGTGGTGAAGAGGTAAAAATAAAATTTAAAAATTAGGTAAAAATGAAAAAAAATCAAAATACTAATAAAAAGCATTGGCACATAGGGTCAGAGGAAGAAAGAGTCTAATTCCAAGGGAACACACCTATTTTTCTTTCCTACTCTCTTCCCCAGCAGCCAGTCACCTGGCAATTGCCAGCCTTTGGCATTAGTCAGCTCTTGTATTAGCTTTTAACATTAGGTGATAATTTTCTTTCATTTGTGCTGTGGTTATTTATATGAAAAAAAAGTGTTACCAGTAAATATTGTTAACTCTCAGAAGAGCTACTTGGTGTTAGCCTTCTGATATTTACATGTCCACACCTAACTACTCAGCTTCAGAGGAAAGTAAACAGCAGAGGGCTGTTTAGCATCGTTCTGAAGGTCAACGGATGAAATAAAAAGCATCCAAGGACACATGAAGCACATTTTCAAGCTGGTTTGCACCACAGTTTATCCCATTTCTTTATATACCTTGTTATTTAGTGAGCATCAGACGTGATGTGCAAAACTTGCCGGTGATCACGTTGATGCTGCCTGCTGTGCGTGCATATAGCCCATCACATGCTTTCTCTCACCCTGAATTGCCATAACTTTAAAAATTATTACTAAAATAATCATCCACATTGAAGGAATGGTAGAAAATAAATTAGGAAATGCACTTGCAGCCGTAATTTGATCCCCTTTATAATGACATTTTTAATTCATGCGGCATGACCAATGGAATTTTTTTCCGCTGGCTTCATGGGGTATTCAGCACCCAGTGTAGAATTAGATAAGCCTTGTGTCACTGGGGAAGCTGGTCCCCACACTATTCCTATCAAAATATGGGGTTTTATTCGGTATCATATTTTATCCTAATAATTTCTTAGTATCTGAAAGCTATTCCCATATTTATCATGTGTCCCAAATGTTGAGGTCTCTTCCCTTCGCTCTGCCTGTCCTGCCCAGCGCTCTGTGACTTTGATGCACTTTTAGTGAAACTCTGATGGAGCTTCAGTGCTTGTCCTACTAGCAGGAGCAGCGAAGTTGCAAGCAAAAAAAGCAAAATAGTCTGTGTAGCCTTGCATTGGGGAAAAATACTCAGATTAAACCTCCAGACTGGCTCCTTTAAAAGTAAAATAAATCCTTTTATAACAAGTAATAATTTACTTCTCATAAACCTGTCAGCACCAGCCAGAGCTCAGACACTGTGTAAACATACGGACATCTTGGATTAATTACACTGGCCTTCAGATTTGCTGCAAGTAATTCAGCACAAGGATAATGCAAGAAAACGCTAAATATTCCGACGGTTGGTATTACAAAACACAATCTCTTGTTTAAGGGCAGTTAGGTGAATTACCAGGAGTGTAGCTGTTGCACGTTGTTGCAGGTGACGCCAGCAAGCCCTCGAAGTCGGGCACAGCCCAAAGAGTCCTCCTGCGAAACGGGTCCAGACCCTTCTGCACACAGGGTGACATCCTGCCCTGGCCCCGCCGAGCTGGGGAGTTCAGTGCTGCGGGATGCTTTTGGCACAAAAAGCGTGAACTGATG
>NW_010103064.1:19717-29562 GCF_000699245.1 Pterocles gutturalis | reverse complement strand
TCCAGCAGCGGCTCTGAAATCCAGTGGTTGCTTTGGCTGTGAGTGGTTTGCCAGCGCCAGCCTTGTCCTGGCTCCCTGCCGGGTGGCTGCTGGAGCTCACCGCAGGGTATTGCAGCCCTTCAGCCGACATCGTGGAACCGTAGAGTCGAGGACAAACAGAACTGTTTGATAATCTTATGCAAAACGCTGTAAACTGCAGGATGTGATGTTTCCCCATCCTGCTGTGTGCTGAAGCCGGTGACCAGGGTTTGTCCCTGTCTCGGGCGGGACAGGAGGAGATTTTCCCTGCGAGGGCGGGTGAGCTGGGCTGCTCGCTGCAGCCTGGTCCCCGTGGAGTCCTCCAGCATCTCCAGCTGTCCCATCAGGGATGTCAGAGGGTACGTCCCTGGCTATTTCTTTCCATTGCAGGACTGCTGTTCGTGACTCTCTCAGCTTGTTTTGAACCTGCGAGTGCAGTGTGCTTCCACCACGTCTCACAGCAGCGAGCTGCAGAAGTGAAAACCATCAGGCAAAGCAGCACTTCTCTTTCCTGGGTCTGGAAATGGTCTTCCCAAATTTACCAAATGCCCCCACTCCTGGTACTGCAGGGTGAGGGGAATGATGGTTCTGCATGTGTTTTATTCGCTACTTTGTGATTTTGCAAACCTTGGTCTGACCTCGCCTCAGCCTTCTCCAAATTAAGGGCTCATGACGTTACCAGTCTCCCCTCCAAGGGCAGCTCTTCATCCTCAGGATCCTATTAAAATGCTCTTCTCTGTACCTGCTCAACTTTTCTGTGCCTTTCGTGAGCGCTATGTGCAGCTCTGCTCCCCACGTCCCACGGTGTGGGCTCACCACGGGTTTACACGGCAGAAAACCGGCACGCTCTGTTTTGTTCTCTAACACATTTCCTCAGGGGTTTCTGGCTGCCACAATAAAAAGATTTTAAAATTCCCACTTCCCTTGGTCTATTTCTCCGGTGGCTGATCACCCTCATTGTAAAAAATATATACTGAGTTGCATATTTGAAACTTTCTTTTTAATGTTCAGAGTTCGGGGGGTTTTTTTTGTTTTTTTACCTACTGCTTTCTCCTGTCGCTGTAAATGTACATCGTGTAACTTTGCGCACAATGTACACAAAACTTTTCAGTTTTAATTTTAGCAGAGGAAGTAATTCTAACAAAAGACAGAGTGATCCTGGGCTCAGCTACCAGGATGCAGAGATCCTTCAACGCAGCGCACAGGATAAACCTGCTTCTCCCGCTTCTGCCTGGTGTTCTCCTTGGAAAGTACTAAACCTCAGAAACCAAACCCAAAGCTTTGGTACTCTAACGATCCCGTTTGCTTGTGGCAGTAAGCAAGATTCAGTGTATATTCTTCTTGTTAGCTTTTAGAGTAACTCAAGTACTGTGCATTTCAATAAATGATACAAGACTGTCTATCACGAGTACAAAGGCAGGAGAAAAAAATCAGCCTTTTGAATAAATGTACAGAAATACTGGTGTCAGTTGAAATACATTGCTTTGCCACTACCTATAGTCCATCAAGCGTATTTTGGGTAATTCTTGGGAAGATACTTTGCTGAATTCATTGATACATCTCAAAATATCAAGCTAAGAGAAGCATCTGTACACATGTCCAGATTTTTATTTGCATAATTTAGTTTATGAATACAGGTAACACTGATTCTGTTGGCAGCAATTGCAATTTTTTAGGCAGTAGAAAACATCATTTTTAAAATACCGGATTTTGTAAAACATTTGTTCGAGCCGTTACCTAGATGTTAAAAAAAAATCTCTGAATATCAGCCATGTCATACTTATGGTGCAAAATGCCATGTGTCTGAATCTAGACACAAGCAGTGTCTGCGACATGAGACACGGGATGACCACGTTGTTTAAACCACCGTGAGCAACACTACCTAGCAGATGTAAAGTTTATGATTTCCACATGAGAGAAGCCTTAAGCACCTGGTAAGCCCGGGATATTCAAATTAGAACCTAGCTAATTGGGTTTTTGAATACAAGGTGGAAACCCTGCACGCTTTGATTGTACTTTTCTGCTCCCAGCACTGAAACATGAAGAACTTCCCTGGTGAGGCCGGATGAATTCTGGGCAGAGTGAGCATCTGGGAATAGCCCTTTGTGCACGTCCCACGGTGGCCAGTCACCCACCGGACAGCCCTGCCGCTGCTGGGGTGGCTGTGCCGGGGCTACGCTACACAGGCATTGCTACTGAACAAAGATGAAAGGGGTTTGGATTGTTTATTTGCAAGAGAAGCCAGCAAATTAACCTGCGTGCACGTTGTTCAAAGACTAATCTCAATCCAAAATACCAATTTCTATCCACCTTTCCCAGCCGACCCTGTTCCAACAGAAGTTTGTTGGAGTTAAGGGGTGTGTCCCACAAAGAGCTCTGAAATTAGTTTTTTCCCTGAGCCTCTCCCTGCAAAGCTGGCGTTGTCCTTTACCGTAGGTACACCCTTGTCCCCTCCCTATCTTCTCGCGTTTCCACCTGACGCAGGTCAGGTTATCAGCCTTTCCGTAGCGCGGTGCCGACCTGCCACTGCCCGTCCCCTGGAGCACTTTCGACATGTATCGCCCTGTCGCTATCGCTGCAGCTCCTCTTTTCACATCTTCCGTTGTCACCTTTGTCCGCTGAATGTTACCAACCGTTTATCTGCCACGTGGACACCTGGGTGTTTTCCCATTTCTCATATATCTTCACCAGCCTCTTGTGAAACACCCATTGCCATTCCCACCTCTTCACCTCCAAGGTTCACCCCAAATGCATCATCGACCCCTCGCCCCATCTTGCCTCTCTCCCCGGGGGGACCCTTTGAGCCTCCATCCCGACAGAGCCTGCGTCTCTCCCTCCCCTTGCAGCTCTTGGTCCATTGCCGAGTCGTGAGTCACGGCGTCTTTGCTCTTTGCTCTCATTTTATGGTAACTGCGAGAAGCAAGCCGTTAACACATCTCACTGTTCCCAGCGTTTACATCCCTGCCCCTGCCCCTGGGTGCCCACAGACCCACCCCGTGCACAGAGGTGCCGCACGCGGGGCGGTGTGACAATGGGTGCTGTGTGGGGATGCTGGGTTTTACCAGCCCTTCCAGCTCAGCACAGAGTACTCCTTCCCAGGACTAAAATTACAGTATTAAATGTAAATTCCAACAGTAATAAATGAGCTTTATCCACCAAATCCCCAACATTTTCTATTTTACTCTGAAAACCCTTTATGAGCACTTTTACAGCTGTTAGCACTTGTTTTAATTAAACTTACAGCACAGCGTGGAGCTCGGATAACCAGTTTTCAGAGAAAATCGGTAGGCAGTTCCAATTACATTTTTCTGTCATTCTTCACATGCTGTGCTTTAGCATACATTATAAAAATGTTGATAGAGGATTATTTCTCTCAGGGGAGGATAATGGGGACGTGAAACTTCTTACTTCTAGGCTTTTTTTTTTCCAACTTAGTTGAAGTTCTTAAGTTTTGTAAAAGTATTTGGTGTTCGCTGCTTTCAAGTCTGCATGAAAGGGAACAGGAGGTCCCCCAGGAGAGGGATTGTGAGGCCACCTCGCCATGGATAGATCTGTCATTGTCAGTCTCAGCACAAACCTGATTGCTTTGTAGGGCTGAGAAACTCCTGCTGCCTTCAGCTGCGACTTAAATCAGGTCCCTGTCAGCAGCTGATCGGAGGGGTGTTCTGTGCACAGTGCCTCTGCTCAGGCTTTTTTGCGACTTTAATTCCCAACGCTATCAGCACAGAAAAGTTGTGTTAGAAGCAGAGGAAAAGGAGAGTCTGCTTTCGAGAATGCAGTGGCACAGCCTTTTGTGGCGGCTGGTTGGAAGTGTCTCTCCATTGACATCTAGTGTCCGTACAGAAAGCTCCGTAGATTCCTCACAGCCGTGCTGGCAATATTCATCTCTAAATCTTTATAGATTTTTTTTCCACGCGTAGTTATTAAGACCTCTTATAGATAATACCGTGGAGCCAGCAGGTGAGACTGAGGGTGCAAGCACAGGAATGTCCCTACACATAACATCTTGTGACACCAGTGACATCCGTACATGTCTGTGTTCTGAATGGCTCTGGAAACCCTTTCAGTGCCTTGCAGCTCAAAAATATTATCCTTTTGTAAATGGTCCTGTAAATACCTGCAAAGGACTTTCAATCTCTATGTCCTTCCTCAGAGCATACAAGCAATTGTGAACCAGTAAATATTCAAGACATTTTATGAAGTATTGTAGCTCTGTAGTCGGGCATTATTCTATTTTTCTTTAATTGAGCAAGAGTCTCTTTCAGTGATAGAAACCTTTTTATTACACTCCACTATATCACTAAAAGCTATTTAACAAAGAATTATCTTTACCTATTTTTGCAATGATGACGAGTTATTTTCATATTGATTTATCTACATTGTAGAAATCCCAAGTTTTTACAAAAGGATTCACTGTGTTGCTTTTGCAAAACTTTGAGCGGTGGCAGTGAGCAATTAATCACGTCGTTACTCTACACTTTGCTCCGTAAGCAGCCCCACCTTCCCAGCGCTTCCTGCTGCTCCTTCAGCCAGCCCAAAGGGCTTGTGTTGGGCTGGGTCACACGGGAGCTACGCCAGAACCACGGCCCCACCGCGCTTGGTCCTAGACAGGCGTGGAAAGGTCCTTCCCTACTCTGAAAAGATTTTTTGCCCTCATATTTGTGTGTTACAGCTTCGGGAGAAGAGTAGGACTGGTCCAGGGATGCACACCGGGCACAACTCCTGTCCAGGACTGACTCTGGCTCCAAGGGCTCGTGGACTCCATCATTTCTTGACAGTGCTTTTCTGCTCCAGCCCTTTCCAGCCTTTCCTCAATATCTCATAAGCTCTAGATGAGCTCTCTCTTGGTTTGGTGACACCTGCCATAGCAGGGTCCTGTCCTTGCTGGCTAGTGGAAACGACTAATGTGCAAATAATAAATCTTTGCCTTGAAGCAATAGGAAACTTCTGGTGAAACAGAGCTGGAAGAGCCTTGAACTTTTCCTGTGAAGGTCAGAGGAGGGTGATACAATATTTCCCACACTTTCTGGAAAAGGAGCTGTCATCAGTTTCTATGGATGGTCAAATATTTTCCTTCTTTCTCCTTTCACTGTTCTGTTATTTAAAAATTACCTTATCCCAGCTGTCAGAGACTCTGTATTGAAAGAACCTGCTGAAACAATACATCCAGAATAGGAGTAAAAGCATCATTAGGATGTATCCTGCCTAGATTATTCGTAATTTAACAATAAAGCAACACATGTGATCATGAGCAATAAAGGAACGTGACATAAATAGTTTAATTCAGAGCATTATTAGCACAGGCACTGACAAAGCTGCTGCAGCAGCAGCCAGAGCCTTTAACGTGCAACTGCTTTATAATTAGGGTTACAAATATGTGTTTGTCCTTGCCACAATCCTTCGGCTACCCCAACTTTTCATCCCTGGTAGGACTCAGTGCTTCCAGCCACCCCAAATTCTCCCTCCGTGGTGTCAATGGAGCCTGGAGCATCATGTTGCTGCAGCAACACATCCCACATCCCCGGGGACTGCGTTGCCTCGGCGACATCGGGGAGGCAGATGCCGGTGGGTCAAATTGTCTCAGAGCAGCAGCATCCCCCCAAAAAGCAGGGCAGCCCTGGCCTCTGGGTGTCATGGATGGGCAGAGGCAGGTGACCTGATGAGCGCAGGACCACGCGCTCGCAGCCTGGGTCTGGGTTAGGAGAGGGTGAGCGGTGCGCGGGTTCTTCACAGGTGGGGAGAGAAGGCTGCTGCCCAGAGAGCTTCCCAGTTAGTGTGCTAAAATCAGAGGGTGGGAAAGACAATGTCAGCAGGAGGGGATTAGCTGAAGGGAGCAAATGCTGAGGCCACTGTTCTTGGTTTGTATAACCAGGATCTGCAAACATATTGCAACATCGGAAATAATGGTTTCTTGTTCTGCGATGCACCTATGGATGGAGGTGATCTTGGTACGTTCATTTCAGGATAGTCCGGTGCCGCGTTACGCTGTGTGACACAAGGACACAGGGCCAAGTAGGCAGAGGATTAAAGATCAATTTACACAGGCAAACACCTGTGTGAGCACTGCGAGGCACCGAGCCTCCCCGGTGTGTGCCCGCCAGCGGTCCGGCACCCAGACTCAACCCCTGGGAAAACACGGACAGGTTTTCAGGAGACCAGAGACCCTTTATCACAATTGTGTTCATGGAGATCTGCACCAAACATGTTCTCTGGACTTCACCAGAGCCACCTGTGCAAGCGCTGGTAAGACGAGGGGGTTCCAAGTTTGATGCATGGACATCAGTTACCCAGAGCGCTTGAAGAGCGATTGGAGAAGCGGGAAGATGGTAAAGGAGAGAAGAATTCACACAAGAACACAGGTAATTTCCTTGTCATTTGTCCATTCTTGTTGTAGGAATCTTTTCTCCCTTTACACTGCGAGATTAATCTTTTGCCTACTGTAATTAGCTCCTGAATAAACAGCATCTCTCGATCACCAGCCCGTGTGTCCTGGTTTTGTGGGCTGGCTGAGCTTTGCTTTTTTTGAAGCTTTACACTGATCCTTGCAGAAAAGCAGAGCTTGCTCCAGGGGGTCTAGTGTTACTTTTCCCTTCTGAAGACGTTACCATATGCTGCAGTGCCACGTCTCGATGATGTTCACATATCTGGTTTACAGTAAACGTTGCCTGTGCTCACAGCTACAGCTCTACAGCTTGGTTTATCCTTGTGTTTCTGCCATTGGCCCCGCTCTCACTGAGCCATTCTTTGTGCATTGTCCACAAGACATGAGCTGTCTTTCTTCTCACAATCCATTATGTTTGCAAAGGATTCCTGAACTGTGAGAAGTGTTCCTCAGAGCGGGTGGTTTTGCATCATTTAGCCTTGAAAGGATGCTGCTTTCCCTGACCTCTTGCTGATTTTTCTCAATGACTCCGGTAATTGCATCAGTAACCTTGGGAGTCACATTTTCCTTTCACATCTAGGAAAGATCCAACCTTTCCTTACCCTCTCCCAGCTGAATCACATACCCAGTCCCTCCTTTATTCTGTGGCTCGACCACACCAGCTTTTTTCTGGCTTCTGTGGATGCAATCTTGTTTCACTCTTGCCCAGAATAAACTCTGCCACTTCCTGGCTCATCATTTCCACCACTCTGCTTCTCTATGGACCGCTCGGTCTTCCTTCTCCTCCCCTGCATCCAGCACATTTCTGATCTTCTCCATCAACATCCTGCACAACCCGTCTCCAGCTGAGGCTGTCAGCAGTCTTTCTGCCAGCATTGTCCCCTGTCACCGTTTCAAACAGACACGTCAGAGGTTTTCCACGTCTCCCCACCCCAGCTGGGCAGAAACCTCTGCCAAGGGGCTTGGGGGGCAGAGCAGCGGTACCACGTGCTCCCTCCTGCGCAGGGATTCTTCTGCCACGTTTCACCTTATTCTTAAATTCAGGCTGCCTAGGGGAAGGGGATTGGCTTTTGTTTGCTTCAGCACACTGAGAAACTGAAAAACGACAGCCAGGGGTGCATCCCAGACCCACACATCTGTCACTCTGATGTCACCTGGAAGCCACCCGGTCCCCACACTGGTGCTTCACGTTATCTGCAGCCGTGCGAGGGGGGTTCCCTGTCAAACGCACAGCACCAATGTCCTTTCCTAGAGGTTTAATTTGCAGTGAGCAAGAAACTAGAGTCAACATGTAGAAAAAAACCTGTTTCCTCTCTTCCCGCCCCTTTAACGGTGACGGGTTTTTCTGAGTCACAGCTAACGCAAACCTGTTGAAAAAGATTCATCTGGCATTTATACCACAGCAAAGACCATTTAGTGTTCAAATATTCTGAATTATTAATGAAGCCCCCTGCCTGCCTGAGCTCAGGTCCTTCAGATTTTGCGGAGTTTCCCTCTCTTGTCACCCTGAGCAATCGTTAAGGTGCAGAAGGCAGCTTTGCCGATGAAACGGGAAGATTGCTGGTGAAGCTGGGCTCTGTCTGTGCGTTTGCAGGGGGATCTCCGTGCAGGGATGTGCGTTGCCGTTGTTCCTTTGTTCGTATTTAATGATACGAGAAAGGAGAAGGTAATTGCAGCCTGTCTCGCTCTATCTCCTCCCTGCCTCTGAGTATGTGAACTCTGAGATAAAGGCAAGTGGAAACGCAGCGTTTCCTGACAGCGGCGTGCATCCCCGGGCAGATCAGAGGCGACTCTGCCCCGATCACTCCCCAGTTCCCATTTGACAAAGGGTCCCGCTGAGCCGTCTCCTGTCTGAAGGAACGTGGCCGTTACAAGCAGCATCACAAGTACCAAAAGGGACCAAAGCTGGAAGCACGGTGTCTCCTCTTGGTTTCCTTTGTACGTTTGACAGCCCGGTCAGACCATGCTTGCTTCGCTCTTCCCCTGACAGCTGTCTGATTCCTCCTTCTCTGCAAACACCCTACACGGTTACTAGATTTGAGGATGCAGCATCAAAATGGGGCTTGGCTCAAAAACAGACTTTTTTTTTCTGTGTAGCTATTTTATCTGTTTATTTTCTGTTCAGCTTTGTACCGCACGGTAAACTTACTTCATTTACACCCCAAACCTATTGACCCCTTTAAAGCTCAGCATAGGGTTATGGCAGATTTGTTGCCAGAGAATTCTGAAAATCGAAAATCTCTTCCTGAAAAGGGTATTTCAAGCTTGCAGTCTTGGTTGGCCTTGAGCTGAAAAGAAACCATCACAGCAGAGACAGGAAAAGACTGGAAGGTGCAGAGAAGGACGCGTCGACCCCCCCCGACTCCCAGGAGGGGTGGTGGGAGGCAGCTGGGGATGCTGAGGGTGAGGGATGGCGCTCGGCCAGACCGCGGAGAAACCTCCCTAGGCTGAGCAGCGTGGCAGTGCCAGGGAGCGACAGAAAAACCCGTCAATGAGCAGACAGCTGATTGATGAAATTGCCCAAAATGAGGAAGGAGGGGAAAGGCTGTAATATGTAAACATTTTAATTGCAAAGTTGTTTAATCATCGGAGCTGTCCTAGGAGCTGACAGGGTAAGTGTTATTGCTGCTTCCTAGGCTACAGAACAGGCACAGAGACTGACAGGGACATTTTCCACTTAGTGCCAGGGATATTAAATTATAAAAAAGAGAAGAGTTTATCTCAAAAGCAATGAGCTGCTATTTTCTCAAGACCTTGCTGCCAAACTTTGAAAGAAATACTGTGGAAATCAAAGCAGTGCTCAAAAGGAGAGAGATCTGTTACAGAAAGAATGCTGGGTTAAAATCTTATTTCAGTTTGCAAAATTGTTTTTACCTACAGAGAGGCTTTAAACAAGGGGGAAATGGATTCCAGTTGCTTGGGATCAAAACCCGAGTCTCAGACACACAGAAGAACAGTCCAGAGAGGGAAGCCAGTCACTAGCTGCTGAAAAAAAGCCACGGCAAAGGCGAAACTCAATAGGGGTGGAAAGTGAAGGGGAAAAAGGACAAAAGAATGGAAAATGTTCTTGGAGTAGCAAAAGTGCAGCTGAAACAGAGGATTTGCATTTGTGAGGAGTAACCAAAAGGTTATTTGGGAGGATTTCTTGGGGGTTAGTGAGTATGAACCGCGGCACAGTGACAGTGCTGGTGCTTGGGAAGAAAGCTGCGGGGAGGCTGGTTGTTTGGGAAGAGCTTATTCCCACTGTGGAAAAATACAGACATGACGAGCTCAGGAAAGAGGAGGTTGAATAAAATGGAAAGGATCCTCCTGAGGAGCTTCAGTGACAGGGGCGGGGGCCAGGTGCCCACAGTGGGAGCGTGTCCGGGTGCAGCGGGGGCCGGTGGCCGCCCCAGGAGCCGAGAGCCCGGCTGTGGTCAGGTCTGGACGGGGGTCGGTGGAGCCC
>NW_010103064.1:7039-19685 GCF_000699245.1 Pterocles gutturalis | reverse complement strand
CGGGCTCTGCTGCTCAGCATCTCACAGCTCCCGCTGTCCTCCTCGGCTGCTGCGTCCTCCTTGGCCCCCGCCCCGGGGATGGGGCAGCCCCTGGCCTTGCAGGGATGGTCTCTGTCAGAAGCAGCACAGTTGAAGCTTTAAAAAAACCCAAAATAATTATTGTTGCTTTTCAATTGAGATAGTTGATGACAAAAGAACAAAACAACAAAGGCAAAAATGACAAAACTAA
Organism: Pterocles gutturalis; assembly: GCF_000699245.1. Taxonomy (NCBI): domain Eukaryota; kingdom Metazoa; phylum Chordata; class Aves; order Pterocliformes; family Pteroclidae; genus Pterocles; species Pterocles gutturalis. Next base: position 19,456 of record NW_010103064.1, on the reverse strand, counting down.
ACCCAATCCACTCCTGTTATCTGACTTCAAGAAACTAATTGATCAAGTGCTGGACATGAAAGATTTGCTCCAGAAGCTGTTTCCTTTAGCTCCAGCACAGGGAAGCCATGCATTCTTTATTAAACTCACATCTTTTGAGACCGACGCCGAATACAAGAACAAGAAGTGGTGGTATCTGGTGTTAAAGGACACAGCTGCTTGCCCAGTTATCCCTGGCACAGCGTTCAGCCCCTCCTCACAGCCAAAAGAAAATATTTCAAATGCACTTTAAAACAGGCCAGTACTTTGGGAAAGGTCGAATTCTTGTTGGAATTTTGACGGGTATATATTTTTACAGGAAAAGACCCAATAAAGAAAGTAAAATAGAGAAGGCAGCAAGCACTCACTGTATCAGCAACGCAGCTCCCAGGCTGCTGAGAAGAACTGCCCCCAGGGAAATGAGGTTAGATTTTACTTATGACATATACAGAATAACAGATTTCTCATTCACCTCTAAATTCATATTGAAACCAATTAGGGAAGAGCTACTGGAAGAGGAGGAAAATCATGACCAAACCTTAGAAGCAGTGTTTGACTGCCAGAAGGCTTTTAGAAATGAATACTCTGGTCACCGGAACAAGTCAGAGGAATTAAGGAAGACTGATAACTGCTTTCAGTAAATGGAAACTTCTTTTTATATATATAAATTTATTTATCTATGAAAAGAAGTCACCTAAGCAATATTTAGGGCAAAGGAGGTCTTGGAATAAAAGGAGTCATTAAGAATAACTAAAACATTAAATAGCAATTAAATTCTTAAGATCAGAAAATTTTTAAGAAGTATATTTAGAATTAATTTAAGAATTTTGTGGCATATAACAGAAAAATCTGATATCTTATGAAAAAAGAAAATCAAGTGGTAATGACCATTGGTTTGAATTTATAGGAATTTAGGAGTTTTCAGTGTTTTCAGTAAGACAGTTACACATTGCAGAAAGATGTGTACTACTTGTGTTGTTTACTTATTAAAAAAGCCTTTATACTTGAGATAATCTGAAGCAAAACAAAAAAAAAACCCTAAACAGTTTATCAACTGTTATAGTAATTAAATGTATAAAGAGTAACAAAAGAAGACATCCCAGAAAAGAGAAAGAAACCCCAAAACATGTAAAATCTAGCAAGAGCCCAAGAGATCGTGGCTTCCCAGCTGGGTTCTACCAAGTATTTAAAATTCTTTGAGAGGTACTTGGGTTTGCATACTGTGTGCAACGAGTTTACATATGAAAATTAGTCTTTTGCCCCAAAATACGTAACTCCCCAGTTCTCTTGCAGCCCTTTATGGTGTCTTAGTGTCGTGTTCTGCCAGAGCCATACCCTGTGAATCCCGAGCTGCTCACGTCTCTGCCCGCACGAGCCGTCGTCTGTTCTGGGGTTCACAGAGCCCGAGCCCAGGGTGGCTTTGCAGGGTCACCTTCGCCCGTGGAGGACTCACAGCGGCAAGCTGTGCCGCATTATGTCACCACGAGCCCAGGGTGGCTTTGCAGGGTCACCTCCACCCGTGGAGGACTCGCAGCCGCTCGCCGTACCGCATTGTGTCACCGAGAGAGGTTTCTGTCGTCATTCGACACAGAACAGGCTCTGAAGGGCTGGGCAGAGTCCCCTCCAGCTGAGCCGTCCTCCTCATCCTCTCCGTCTGTAAATGATGCAGGCAGAGCCCGGGCAGAGCTGCCCTGGGCTGGGGGTCACCAGGTGGGGGCTGGGCAGAGTCCCCTCCAGCTGAGCCATCCTCCTCATCCTCGCTGTCTGTAAATGATGCAGGCAGAGCCCTGGGCTGGGGGTCACCAGGTGACAACTCCTCAGCATATATTCCATGGATCTATGAGTTTATGGATGTGAGTTATTCTTGATGCCCAATGGAAAGCCCCTGTGTACATAACGGAGCTGAATTTCCCATTTTCATCGCCACGGTCCCCAGGCGAGGTTGGCACTGCAGTCAGCCCTGACATTCCGGAGGGATTTTGGGAAGATCCTCCCCTTCCAACTTGAACTGTGGCAAATTTCAGAAGTGACGCACAGCCGCCAAAGACCTTCCTTCAGAAAATACTTGTGAGCAAACATTTAACAGATCTCAAGTTTCCTAGCAATGGCGTTTCAGAGGCTCTAGAAGAGCCGCATGACTAATGTGATAAGCAGCTCCTTTAACAACTAAAACTCACCATAAAAATCGAGATGAGCATCTTCCACAGACACCTCACTTCAGGATCTTCCCGTGATTCTGAGCAGAGCTTCAGCAGGTGACCTGAAGTGTGAATAAAAGGGACAAGAAGTGAGAAGAAGAGGCTCTGAATGCAGTGGGCTGGGCATGGTCAATATTCCCATTCCTGCCGGCAGAGTTGAAGGGCTGGGCAGGATTTTGCTCAGGAAAGCAGTACTTGTTTATTGATGGTGTAAATGTTGCTAGGCTACGTGGATTAAATTAAAAACCCCTTTCCTTTCCCAATGTGTACACCATCCCCAGCAAAGAATGCTCTGTGAATTTAGTAAAAGGGTGATTTTTTTTCCAGATAGTTCAAATTTACCAGAAATGATGGACCAGAGGGTTTTAACCAAGAAGAACCTACAGAAGACAGACTATTAGACAACTACTCATAAAGAAACTTTTCAGCATGTTTAGAAATTAATACCAATTTTAATTAACCAACTGTGCCATTGCCCAGGGGAAAATAATAGAGAATAAACCAGAAAATATCAGTATGGCTGTATAGAAACTCTGACCTAGAATCACACTTTTCACGAAAAATGGTGTGTAGAACTAGAAGAAATACAAAAAAGGGGGAAAGGAGGATCATGGCTTTGTACAAGGAGAGGTTCAATAAATCATCAGCTTGGAAAAGGACCCAAAGGGCCCAGAAAGCCATAAATTATTTCAGAAGAGATGAAGAGGAAACAATTTGTTATTATTTCTCATAAGACAAGATTTAAGCAACACCAATAAAATCATCATTCAGGCAATCTAAGACAAAGCCGCACGCGATGAAACAGTGCCGCTCACTGCCACCAGGCATCGCAGAGGCCAAAAGCAGGACGGTGTCCAAAAGGGGATTGTACAGAAAACTGAGTCTGGAGCTCTTAAGTGCAAAGGTGCAGATACGGTCTCCAGCCCAGTAAATCCCAGTGCACGACTGTGGGTGGCAGAGCCGGGGGTGGCACCGGCTGGGTGCCTTGTGCGAGGAGAGCAGGAGCAGTAACCTTAGCTGTAATGAATTCTGGTTGATTAGGAAACCAAAATAAAAAGACAAATTTTCCTTCTATTTGCAGATTGTTTAAATAAATGTCTTCAGGCTGTGCTGCTGGAAAGCGTGGGCAGACAGATGATCCTGGAACACAGACTTTGATCTGCAAATGCCAGGAGTGACTCTGTGCCTTTGGGACAAGCGGTATGTGGGACCGGGGGGTGGCTGGACACACAGGGAGGAAAACAGGGAAAACCCCAATTTCTCATCAGCACATGAGAGAACTTGCCCGTGCCACAAGGAGTTGCTCATCTCGGGGACACAGGCATTCACACTGGTGGTGCGTCACCGTGCCTCATCCTTGGTGCCCCTGGCAGAGGCAGGACCACCTCCGGGCACCTCCCCTGCCCGGGGGGCACTGAGCTGTGTCACCCCAACACCGCTTCTGCTGGATGGAGGAGGGGGTGTGGGACAGCCCAGCTTCCCCCGCCCGGAGCTGCTGGGGTGGTGGGCGAGGACAGAGACCCACAGGCTGCCCAGGGCTCCCTGTCCACGCCCCTTCCCCATGGCAGCGGTGCCAGACCCCAGCCCATTTCCCAAGGGGCTGGGAAAGCAGGAGGAGACCCTGCTCCGACCTCCTTTCCAGGAGAAGGCTCTGTGGCCAGAGCCAGGGTTCAGCCTCGCTGCAGGAGCTCGCTGCGGCTCACGGCTGAGCACGCCTGCGACTGCTGGGAAACGGGTGGCCAGGCCAGGAGGACAGTGAGTTCCCTCCGCCGAGTGATCTCCTGCCATCAGCTGCCCGTTCCTGAACTTTGGCTCGGGCCAGGAGGCAGTAAACGAAGCAGATAATTGCCTGGCAGTGATTGATAGGGAGTCAAGGGTGAGCGGGGAGGGAGGGGAGGGATGAGCGGGAGGATTATGTTTCAGAGGGAAGTATTTTTTTAGGATTTGTCTGTGCAGGCAGCCGGGAGCTTTTCTGAATCACATGAGCTTAGCCCAAGCAGGAGGACTCGCTGTAATTTTACACCTTTTCAGCGTTTCAGCTGGTTCTGCTGAAATCTGCATAGGGATTAAAGATGGGAAGGGACAGAGAATTGATTTCCTTGCCTTCAGTCTACCGGGACAAATATTCAAGGGTAAATTGCAGTTTAGAATTTTCTGATGGTATGAGCAGGGAGAGGAAGGAGCGAGCAGCTGCCAGCAATAAATAACTATTAGGAAACAGTATTAGGAAACAGTACCAAGGAGAAATGTTGCTGCTAGGATATGCTCTCAGCGTTGGGGAATCCATAACCAGGCAGCTCAAAATTGACTTTGGTATCCAGAGCTCGTGTGCAACTTCTCCCAGATCCCGAGCACGGCCGGAGAAGCCCGAGCTCGTGTCTCCGATGAAGGAAATTCAGCTCGTCGCACGGATGAACATCGCAGGCTCCCACTCGGCCATGCCCGGGGTGAGCAACAGCGGCACGTACTTCAGCAAATCATTCCAACAGGGGGAAGCGAAGCTTATCCATAGCCTGTTGCTTTGATACTGATCTTTACAGCCAGGCTTCCAACAGCCTAGGGAGAATGTATGCATTGTAAACTCCTCCAGCGGAACCGCCTGAGCTTGAAATGAACTGCCTGAGCTTAAACCGAACTGTCTGAGCTTAAACCGAAGTGTTTGAATTCAGAGACGTATGTTAGTAAAAATCCTATCCAAGCTGTAGTTGAGGTTTACATTTCTGCCAGGTTTCAGATACACTTGCAGAACTATTCGAACACATTGAGGTAATGGAAAATGTCCTCAGTTTTATACACAAATCTCCCTGAATTAGAAATGGTTTTCCATTTCAAGCGTCCAGCATCAGGCAGCCCATCCCCTCTCCCTCACTGGGTGCTTTTCTCAGGGCAGAGTTGACCGGCCAGAAAGACAAACACAGAGTGAACCAGGGACAGAGCCGCGGCTGCTGAGCCAGCAGTCAGCCCACCGATGTGAATGGGCACAGCTGCACGCGGGCACATCACCCGAAACGCATCCCGGAGAGCGGGGAAGGGGCAGGAATCCCAGCAATCCCCACAGCCCCCCCCCCGGGGTAAGCCCCTGGCTGCAGGGCAGGCGTCTCCCTGCCACCCTCTGGGTCAGGAGGAAAGTCCCCAGCACGCAGCGACCAGGGCAGCCAGGCAGGAACAGTCGAGCGGCGTTACTGAAGCCCTTCGGCGCAGGGCACGCCCCATGGCAGCAGCACAGTGCCACAGCCTACGTGGCTTGGTGCCACTGGCTCAGTGGGGATTTTTGCCCGTGGCGTGTACAAGCAAGCAGCACAGTCACACGTTACGGCTGGACGTGGTGGTGAGAACCATCCCAAGGTGTGTTCCTGCCGCGGGGCTGCAGGCTGCTGGAAGGGACTGTTCTGGCCGCAGTCCAGGATCACCGAACGGGTTGGGGTGGAAGTTTCATCAGTGCCACCCCCTGCCATGGGCAGCGACACCTCCCACCAGCCCAGGTTGCTCAAAGCCTCATCGAGCCTGGCCTTGAACCCCTCCAGGGATGGGGCATCCGCAGCTTCTCCAGCCAAAGGTCTCCTGCTCAAGGACAGCTCCAAGCCGTCAGCCCCTGGCTCATTGAGGCATTTCCTCCACCGCTGCCTCGGCAATCCCAGGCCCCCGAGACCAGCAGGAAGGTCATTGCTGGGGAGGTGGCTGGCCCTGTGGGTGAGCGGACAGCAGTGGAGGTTGTTCATCTTGGCTTTGGCAAGGCTTTCCATGCTGTCTCCCGTGCCATCCGCCTGGAGTAACTGGTGAAGCACAAATCAGGTTAGGGGACTGAAAAGGGGCTGAGCTGCCACGGTCCGAGGGTTGGATCAGTTTTCTTGATGAACAGTTCTTCCATGATTTTTTTAAAAGCACTTTTCATTCTGTGGCAATGAACTATATAGCTTAATTGTACACAAATACATAAAAAGTATTTTTATTTTAAATATTGCTTGATAACCTCAACTTCATGTCTTGTGCTGTGAGAAATACAAGTGAATGCACCCTCTCCACATTACTCACCATCTGTAAGATTTACCATGGGACATCCTTTCCAAACTGGAGAGGCTGCAGTAATCCTCCCACAGGCAGCTTCCTTTAATTAGTCAAATTTGATCAAGACTGGCTTGTCAGGGGGATTTTGAGGACCTTTCTGTCAATATAGCAACGCTGACTGTACACAAAAGCCACTTGCACACAATGGGCAGAGAAACGCAAGCATGGAAGATTTGTGTGTCACGGATTAATTCTGGAATACCTCCAGGCACCTTGAATCACCACTGGAAAAAATCACCCTCATCAAGGCAGGATGGGCCAGGCAGATGGACAGCACAAGCCTTTGGTGGAACTCCACGCTGATTTGGATATAGCAAAAAAGGAGCACAAGGAGCATAAAAACAACTGCTGCCGGTATTCAGACCCAGCTGACCCGCTGCTGCCACGTACCATTAGCCTGTGTGCGTGTTACCTCCATTCCCACAAGAAGCTGGGTAATTACAAAACAACATTTGAATGCAAATCTAAGGGTTCTGAAAGCGAGAGAGTCTTTAGCGTGTTAAAAACCCTCTCTCATCCTCAAGCTGCACGCACCAGGGGGCAAGGATTTGGCAGATTGTATATGGCAGGATCTGGAGAGATGTGAGCAGCCTTTTAAACATTTCCAGGGGTTCAGGTTTTGAACAAACAAGCAGATGTTTCTGACTGGCCTTCCCAAAGCTCCTCTCCTCCCACCACTGGTTTTGGAAAGCAGCCCCTCGTTCCTCATTTCCTTCTTCCATATTTTCCTTATCTAAAAGCACCAAATTCAATCAAGCATGTTCAACAGCCAGAATTTTATCATGCAAAACAGAAAGCTCTGAAAAACTTCAGATTAGGGAGAATATAATTAGGATAATTGAAATTAGAAAAAAGGATCTGAAATGCTTTTTTTAAAAAAGTATTAAAAAGGGAAGCTTGGCAGAAGGGAGAGAGCTTACAGTTACTAGTAACAACTGAAATATTTGAGAGTGTAAAGGATCTCTCAGTCTTTCCAAGCAGATCCACAGGCAGGCGAGCCCTAGCTGCTGCCAGCAGAGCCAAGGGAAGCGCTGGAGCAGGGAGCAGGAGGCCAGCACAGGGCTAGGAGAAGGCTCCTCGGTGCCCTCGTGGACGAGCTGTGCTCTTAAGCCCAGCACCTGAACTCAGGGCATTACTAGTCCCTCATTTGATTTCCTATCATTAAATATTTTTTGCAGACCGCAGCACTCCAGACTAACAGGATCAGGACGGGAGGGAGCACTGACCCCACCACACAGCTGGTCACCGCGCCTGGAGGAGCAGAGTCCTCAGCAGGACAGATGTGGAGGAGAGGCTGCTGCCTTCCAGCTGCCTGTTCTGACAGAGACATAAAACTTTCGCAGCCTGACTCGGAAAGTTGCAGCTGCCGCAAACGGACGCGGTCGCCTGCCAGCAGCAGCTGGGTGCTGGCTTCCTTGCTGCGGACCTTGCCTTCGGACCGGCAGTGTGTCCATCTCGCCGACAGCCCCAGACAGCCATCTGCTGGGCGACGGCATCGTGAACCAGCACAGAACAGCATGCACAGCCAGGACAGTTTATGTCTCCGTTCTTCCTACCTTCCAGCGAGATTGGGAGCTCAAAGGGTGCATTATTTGACAGACCAGCTGGAACAGGCAGCCTAGGTGTCAGTGTCTGGAATTTTAAGAGAGAAGGTGCATGTCTGTCCCTCCCAAGAAGTGACAGTATTTCTGGAACACATAAGTAAAAGGGAAGGAAAAAATTCAGCTTTGCGACAATTCTTAAGGCTAGAAGTTGCTTCTAGGCACCACAGCCCAAGCACAGAAGTCAGAAAGGTGGCCAGAGCAGCCAGGGAACCAAAGCAGTACAGGAAGCACAGGGCCACCAATGCAGAGCCGGACCTCACTGACCATGCCGGACCCAGGACAAGCTCTCAGCCTCCTTTTCTGTGGGGCATCAGGATAGGTGCTTTCCCAAAGCTCCCCTCTATCTGTGTCCAGGCCTCTCCCTGGAAAACAAATTTTTTCCACAGGCAAGATGTGTTATTTAGCTTCTGGCTTTATAGTTAAGAAGCTGCAGCCACAACACAGCACCTAACAGGACTTGTAGGACAAACATGGGAAGTGCAGAACATTCATTGCCGCAGCTCATGTCGGACAGCCAGAAATCCAAAAGCTAAAAGGCAAGGGGTTAATGATTAAAGACATCACAGCACAACTGATTTCCCAATCACATCTCAGAATTAAGAATTGGAAAACTTCTGCAAAACTAACCATGCAAAAAGTAAATGAACCGAAGCACACACTCTAGCCAAGCAGCAGCTAGCTTTATTGAGTTCCAGTGACACTACATCAAAACAAACAAAAATTGTAGTTGCTTTTTGCTTCTTAGCATTAATAATTTCTCAAATGAAAAAGTGATTATGTTTAATAATATTAAGAGAAAACCAAAGAACAGAAGCAAGAATAAAGTTAGACAAGACTGTAGCACCAGTGTCCCCTTCATGTATCCACCTCGTGTCAGAGAAATTGAGTTATTGCAAGTGCTGTTGAATTTTCTCAGGTCAGTGTCAGTGACTGAATCCCAGAACACAACATCTCATGAATCAAATATATCATGGTTGCTATGAAACATGCTGTACTTTCGAAATTGCATTTGGGATATCTTCAGTGGGACAGAAAGGGATTTCAGAGAAAAGTTCAGGTTATCCAAACACATTTTGAGACTGGCTGCCTCAGTAAAGCTTAGTACAAACGTTAAACGGAATTCATTTTTCCTCCTAGTTCCACAGGAAAGATCAGTGTGCAAGATCTGATACGCTATCTGTAAAACCCTCCAACGCACTGAAACGTAGCTCTGGCCTCCCCTGCTCAGCTTGGTGTTTGGTGCACTGCGTGCATGTAAGATCAAAACCACTGTCAGCATAGAAATAGCCACAGCTACAAAACTTCAAGAGGTGAGAATACTATCTGGCATTGCTTGTAGATACTAGTATGTGCAGCTGCTAACTCATGCCCTGAGAGTTAAGTACACACTGCCAAAAAATTATTTTAAGGAAGTTTTTCACCATTAATAGCTATATGTTTCTTCAGTAAATAAAGAATTACATATTAAGAAGTGTCCCCTTCTTCCATGAGGAAGTACTTAAGGTAGTGTGTGTGATAGTGAGAGCTGCCTGTTAGCAGCGTTACTGCTGTGGTACGTTGGCTCAGAAGACAGGTGTATCACCTCTAACCCCTCATCGACTCTGTTTCAGAGCTCCAGCTTACATTTCTGAATGGCACATAGCACCACCTAAAGAATGTGAGGAAGGCAAAAAGGTATTAGGCAAGCAATCATTCCTGAAACTTCAAGTGATCATTCATTTATTCCTTTGAGGCAGACTTGGACTCTCTTCCTTCTCCTCTCTAATTTGCAAAGATTTCCTAGTCTTCATAGACTTCCTAGTCTTCATAGACCTGGTGCAATCCAATTAAGAAACTTCATAGCAACTTCAAAACCAAGAAAACATGCCTGGAAAAGAGACAACATACAGAACAAATAAGGATTCTAAAAACCTGTTCCAGAAAAGGTTTTTGAAATGCAGCACTATAAACACCTGACATGGCTGATGTGGAAGGGGGAAGAGACCAAAAAAAGGTCTTGGACCAGAGGCAAGAATTCTACTATATCCCTGCACACAAAGGCAGAACTTCTACGCCATTACGCTATTTATTGAAGGAGAAGCCAGTCCAAACTTATCCACCCATTTCTGTACAATCAGACAAGAAATACTATCAGCACGAGTCAACAAAGAGCTTTCATGAAAAGCAACGACAGAAGGTTTACTTGGTGTTCCCCTAGATTAAGGTACATTTTCAGAACCTGGACACCAACAGCTGAAAGTACCTCCAGTGACAAGAATCTCACTGAAACGGTACAGCAGTAAGCAGCCAGCCATCTCTACAGACTGCAAATATTCACTGTGAGTGGCCAGGTCTCCAAACCCCACCTGGATTTGCAATTTACTTACCGCATTAGCGGGAAATGCCCTGATCATTACAGCTGTGAAGCCCTTATACAGAGATGCAACTCCTTCCTCTCTGATGAGTTCTCTCAGCACGTCTCTAAAGCCATTGGGGTATTTTCCTGGAGGAGCTGAAAGGGATACAAAGCACATTAGCGAAGGCGTGTGGCAGTCACAGACGCTGAAGGATGTGGCGTATGTAACAGCCCAGAATCTCCAACAGGTTCACATTGCTATACCATCTAAGTGGGACCAGAGTACAAACATTTCTGAAGCTATGTTGTAGAAAACATCTGCTTGGGAAAGTTATCTACTTCAGTCAAAACAAGCAAACAAAAAAGACACCTTGCTAAAGACTCAGTAAACAGAAGGTAGGTGCTCACTATCACCACAAAGAATTTACCTGCTCAAGTCACTGAGCAGCAGGGAGGAAAGGAGAATAACTTTTGTCAAGGTTCGATGTCTGAGCTGTTACTTGCACCGCTGATCACAGCTCTCCCAAGAGAGATAAGGAGATAGGGAGGTCAGATATAAAAATTGATGAAGTTTATAGGAAACAGAAAATGATCCTATCACATGCTGCAGTCAAGAATGGCAAACCTCAAGTGAAAAGCACAGGCTGTTTTGATGTTACACAGATTTTCTGAGGTGTTTATAAAAATTTATTTTATTCAAAGAACAAATTCTTCCTTCTCCTGACACTCCTCTGGAATGTACTGCCTCTGCCAGCCGTCTGAACAAGTACTCCCCAAAACCGGTGGTTAAGCAGAGCCACCGTTACCCCACATCATCTATACACAGCACAGTGGAAGAAGGGTGCAAAGCTGTATTTCACCCAGCCCTTGGTATGATATCAAACACCCACAGCAGCCTTTATTCAGAGAAAAAGAAAAGAAGTTTCCTGCACTAGATTATCATGATCCGTGACTCAAGAAAAAGTTACTGTCCGTCCCATGGAGAGCTGAGTCCACAGACAGAGCATACAAGGAGCCTTAACAAAAATATTCATTGACAAAGACTCCTGGAGAAACCAAGGGAAAACGTGTCTAAGTTCTCTGAAGCTCATGGCTGGGAGCCATCCTCACTCTAACTAGGACACAGATCGTTAAGAGCAGGTCTGCTAGTCTCACAGAAATGCTATTGGCAAGGCACACCCCGTCAGGATAAATTTCAGGCAGCTCAGGCTACAATTTATACAACTGTGTCTGAAGTGAAAGAACAAAACCTCTCAAAGAATTACATCTGTAATAAAACAGCCATGACAAGTGGTTCTATTGTTATGACTTCTATGCTGAGGTTTCAAACAGGTATCTCAAATCAAGATCATTAATATACTAGCGGGAGGCAGAAGCAGAGAAGTGCAGCCTTTGCAGGCTCAAGCACTGCTCAGGACATGCTGCCTCCCAGGTGCCGTGCTCAGATGGCCCTTCCATCGCGGCGCAGCCCGTTCCCAGGAGCACTGCACTGAGTGCAGCCGTGACAAGCTGGGATGCAACTCACCAGTCTGGAAACGAGACTTCAGCACGTCTGGTGGAATGGCAACCGCCCAGTTGAAGATCCCAGCCAGGCCCCCAGCAAAGAGGATCCTGGGCACGCTGAGGTCACTCACACTGTGGCAAGATTGGGGTGGAGTGGGAGGAAAAAGGAAAAAAAAAAAGTAAAAACTCATCTGTTTTGACTAAGGTGACAATCAGAGGCAGCCAGGCGGACAGCCAGAAGGCAGCACAGTGCAGCACACACAGACAGGGTGCAGTATCGGAGCAAGACTTCCAAGAATCAGAGCCCTGTACTAACTCCTCCCTAAAGGTTCAAATCTTTTCATTCAGCAGCGCACCCACAGATGCTCTGAGGGGAAAAAAAACTCCAAACAAACAAACAAAACCCCAACAACAAAAACCCTCAGCTCTTTGTGCACACACAGGGGTGAAAGTGAAGAAACCTACTTTAAGTATTCCTTCCTTGGCTAATAAAAGCCAAGGCTAGAATCTAATAGAAACTCAGAATACCACTTTAATTCTCAGTTAACCCTAGATAGAAACAACTCAACTCACAAGACAAGCAAGCCTTTTTTTAAAAATTTGTTTGGATTATACTACTCTAAATCTCTTTGTGACTGGGAAGGTTACTCAGCAGTGCCTGGCAAGTCCAGAAAACGATGACTGTGAGATTTCA
>NW_010103064.1:0-7026 GCF_000699245.1 Pterocles gutturalis | reverse complement strand
GGTCAGCGTGTTCTTCAGCCATTCGTATGTCATGAAGTACATTCCACTGGCAGGGACGTCTAGTGGGTAAACAACAAAGACTGTGAGTAGTGGGAAACAAAGCGAAGCCTAGAGGCACAGCAGCTCCCTGCCAGCTCAGCAACACCACTAAGCACATCCAGATTCCTTTCCTGAACCTCCTCCACAAACAAAATCTTCTGTTGCTCTAGACAGAGGAGCCTGAACTTTCCCTGGGAGAGCAGGTGCTAAAGGCAAGAACTGGGAAATCACCTTTTCTCGGAGCCTTTCAAATCAGACTGTAACCTGCCTGCTGACCGTTAAGCTAATGATGAGACAGCTCTAAGCTTTCTTAATTACTGCACAGCAGATCAGAGCAGTTCAGGAACATCAAGAGTTTTGCACTAATGATTCTATTTTGTTTTTTTTTTTTTTTTTTTTTTGTTGATGGGTTTCATTTGGAGTTTTTTAAGGTACTCTCGCAGCCCATTCTTAGCTTATGTCTAAACTGGAGAAGCAGCCTCTGGCTAGGGACACTGCCAGCGTTACGCTGCTTCCTGCTACACTTCTGTGAGAAGCAGAGGACAGAACAAATTCCTAAACTGAGATATCAAAATATAGAAATTTCAGCTTGTCCTTGGGAAAACATTGGTCCAGTACAGGGAACAATCTACTGCTTTTCAAAGGTGAAAGTACCAAAACACATAAAAGATTCAGTGTCTGGCACAATTACTGTGTTGTTGTTGTGAGAGGGGTTATGACAACAACCCAGTCCAAAATAACCCACACTCAAGCAGGTAGAAAGCATAACTGCTGTGATCGCATCTTTTAAAGCAGTCAGCGTTATACAGCAACAGTCACAGACAGTCACAATCCTTCTCCTGAGGAAGGAAAAAAAAAAATAAAAAAGAAATAAAGAAAAAAGCCCACTTTGCATTTTTTTTTCTCTTTGTTCTCTCTGCTGTTCTCCTGAAGTCTCTCATTCCTCTTGGCTTCTCAGATCTTAATTACTTCCTATATCCCTCTGATCCTTGTCATCTAATCTCCTCCTCACTCACTGAGAATCTCATGTTTATTTCTCAGTCCCTCTGAGGCACTGGAGCAGCTCTGCAGACTGCAAAAAAAAAAAAAAAGGGTGACACAGCATCTCCAATGGGCTAAAGGGACAGCGAGATCTACGCTACTATGGCAGGCTTCTTATCTTAAAGTACCCCACGCAGAAGAAGCATCAGAACATCTCCATCAGTTACCTCTCATGAGGGTGAGCACTGTCCCCTTGTACACGCCACGAATCCCAGCCTCACGGTAGAGCTGTTTTGCACAGTCCAAAGAGCCACTGTATTTGGTTTCACCGGTAGCTGCCTGGATCTGAAGGATTAAAGTGACAGTTTCTGAGTAGTGAAGGTTTCTGGCTGGTGAACGATCATTCAGCTAATAGCTAGAAAGCCACGTGCATGTTTCCAGAGAGGAAGGAGCACATACTCGTTCCACAGGCACTCCTGCATACGAAAACTCTGTGTCACCTCCTCAGACAGCTCTCTCACATTCACAAAGCTGAGGATGTTCACTGTCCCATGCAGTCGCTAGATTCTCCCTTATTTTTCCGCAGTGTAAGTTTGAAATAACTGAAGTCAGTTAGGTAACTCCACGCTCGCACGGACAAAAAGTAGCCTTCAAATAGTTTAGTGAAATTTTAAAAACTTGTATATGTAAAAAAGCTTTCAGGATAATATCATGTCTGCTAGAACTAACAGGTGACCACCCATCACCATACTAACAGAGTTCAGCATGGTCTGAAATAAGCAAAGCTTCACTAAAGACAGTATTTTCGTTTGTTCAGGTTTACATTTTCCAACAATACTTTAAAAACCGTGGAGGAGGTGTAGAGCTAACAGTCCCCCAAACTTGAGAAAACCATTTCATGTATTTTGAAATGCATTCTTCAGTTATCTGTTGGGAACCTGTCAAGGTAACAGAAAATCTTTACTCTAGAAAGAATCTTATGATCTAGCAGTTTTGCATTTTTTTTTAATGAAAAGTTTAATTCTGAAAAAAATGGACTTTTCCATACTTTGAGGTGGACTGAGGCATCCATCGATGCCTCATACAACACCACACAGTATAAGCCTTGTGCTCTGTAAAACGAACAGAGTAATGAATGCTGTGTGCACTCGTACTGTCATGGTCAGTTTGTACAATGTTTCTTCGTGACACAGTTGCATTAAATGACAGTTGTCTCAGTCCTGTCAAAAACCAGAACAGAGTAAACACACTAACCAAAGAAGTTCCTGGTATGGAAAGACAAGATCCTCTAAAATTAAATTCCCATCACCACTATCCAATGCCTCACCTGTAAAAGGCACTTGATTCTCTCTCCTGGAGCCATGATTACGGTGGTGAACACTCCCGACAACATGCCAGCAGCAAACAGCTGAGGATATCTGCCCCAAGGAAACAGAAGAGACCCTAATACAACACAGTACATCGGAAACGAAGGGCAGAGAGACCCCCGCACCACCAGACTACGCCGGAGTGCATCCACTGCTTTTGATCAGTGCAGAAGTGCCTCATCAATGCATAATTAGAGCTAAACACGCAAGGTCTCCAGGATTCAAAGCACTGGTTCCCACAGCAACCATAACTCAGCTCTTTACATCCACCGCCTTTGCTAACATTCCTTGTACTTGCATTTTTTGCTACAGCATTGCCCACTGATTTTTATTCACAAGTCTCTTCCTCCTCCAGTTTCCCACACTCTCTTCAGGGACCCCAGACATGTATTCCTGCCTGTGCAGCCAGGACCCTGCTGTCTGTAACCTCTCAGTCCCTCACTCCTTCAGCCTCTGCCACCGCTGAGTCTGTCCTACCAACCCGCCATCATCCCACACATTCTGCGTCTGTTTTCACGTGGCAAAGTCTCTATGACAGAAATCATTAAGCACACCGAGTTTCTCCATCACAAACTTCTCTTTATGCCCATCCTCCTGCAACCTTCCCTAGTTAAGATAACCTAACATCTCAATTTATCTAAATTCCACACTTCCTGCTTTTCTCCACCTGTCCAAGAGATGACATTCTATTCAGGTTTTCCAATTCTTACACCTTTCTTTACCCTTAAATTCCCATTTAATCTTCCAGACCATTCAGACCTCCCTCACCACTCCACATGCACCTCCTGCTCAATCTAAGCTTTGAGTTTTCTGCCTCACCTTGGGATTATTCAGCCACAGAAAAGACAGAACAGGCTCCTCAGGTTTCTTTCTATCTCCTTCCTTCCAAAGCTTCCCTTCAAAATCAGCATGGGGAACCACTGCCATCCTGCCTGCCTCTAGACCCATAACCATGGTGCTGAGAGTCTGAACATCGTTTTCAGGCCTCACGTCCCAAGCACACTGAATCTCACTGTGTTGAGCCTGCACCCACAGCACAGCTGGGCACGGTGACAGCTCCTCCATTTGTTCTTTCTCTCCCACTGCTCTGCTTGAGAGGAGTTCTACAGACAGACTCAAAAGACCACACTGCCCTTCTCCAGTTTGCTCCTTAAGACTTCCCTTTGGCATGGTGTGTATGAAACACGAGGCACTGAGGTGCGGAGGCTGCTGGAAATAAGCCCCCAGCCCATTTGCTTCCTTGTATTGTCCGCTCCTTACTGTTCCCCTGGCCTGACCCTTCAGCCTGGTCCACACGAGGTCCAGGTAAGCCAGCAGCACCCCAGTACCTCGGCACTGCCTCCCTCGGAGCAGCCCGAGCAGAGGGAGCTCGCTCGGTGCCACGGCAGCGGCCAGCGCTGCGGAGCCAGCACTCACACCACCCGGGAGGCCCCTGCGCAGGCAAGGCTCCAACAGAAATCACACCTCCCCACCCCACCATGCTTTGCTCAACACAATGGACTCCTGCTTTCTGACAGAGCTCCTAAGTATTGCACGAATAACAGAATAAAATGTTGCTAAGCTACGGTTCTGTTCCCCTGGAGCTATAAATCACCATCCAGCAAAGAAGTTAAGTGAGCACTTGATGGGTGGGGGGCTTGCTCCATGCATAAGTTAGCTTGGAGAAAGCTATGCCAAGTTTTCTTAGCTTCCCATCTCTTTCCCAGAAGGCTGGGAGGCCTGAGAGTAGGGCTGCTCATAAGCACAGCTTTTCAGAAATTAATAATAAAATTTTTCTGTAGCTATTATTATATCCTAATGTAAGGACACAGCAAGAGTCACAACTAACAGGCAAAAGAGAATCAGGACTGTGAATGTTGTCAAGACTGCTTGTCCATGAATTTATTTCTCCCATAGTTTCCGTTAGTAGCGAGACTGTTGGCAGGCAATCCTTATATAACTCGCACTGTACGCATCTAGAAAAGAATTATTCCTTAATGGCTCTCTCTTGCGTAGAAAGGGAATTGCATAGCACCTGCCCACACACTGTCTGTTTTTAGCCTGTGCTATCAGTCCCACGCTTCCAGAAGCATTAAAACACGCGAGTGTTTTATTTTTTAGAACTATATTTATAACCTACGAAAAGTGACAAATTTACACCACAACTCAACATGCGACAATACAGCAGGCTGCAAGAGCCTTAGGGTGCCTCTCCCAACCGTCTGATTAACTCGGAAACTCACGTCAAAATATCATCAGGTTTCTTCTGTTGGAGTCTTTTTCCCAAGCCAAATCCAAAGAAGCACACAGCAAACATGGGTGTCACTCCAATAATAGGAGCTGCCATTCCTTTATACAAGCCTCGGACTCCCTGCAAGAAATGTCATCACAAGAATTACTTGGTTTTGCATAGACGTTGCGCACATTTCGACCTACTGAGAAGTGAAAGGCTACAATACAGGACAGTATCAGGCAGACAGTCATATTAATCAGAGGAATAATGGGATCTATTGTTCATTTGCAATTATACGTGTTTAGCTGAGGCTCGCTGCCTGTTGCAGAGGAAAGATATCCTTCCTAGAAAACACTGGCACCACTTGTACCCTTCTTTTCCAATGCTGTTCATCCTCTACTTACATCTCAAGTATGAGGAGATTAAGTTAAAAGCCACCTGAATAATAGTCTTAACAGATTATGTCAAAAATAATCTCTCTCAAACACATACAAAAACACATATGTGCTTCATTAATAAGTCATCAAATGCAGTGGGGTAAAATCCTGACACTGAGCCTGAGAACACTGAATTGAAATCACTCTTCAGATAATGGAATAGACAGAGAGACCAACCTGAACTACTTCAGTCCCCACACAATTTAGAATGAGTTCAAGAGCAAATTATTTTTTTTTCCTTCTCTAAGTCAAAGTTTTTCACCATACAACTTCACATTCCTGATGTTTCCCTTCATCAGACTACACACATGGAAAAACTCTAAAGCAGACCCAAGCAGCAGCATTTATTTCATTTATCTTCCTTTTGAACTGAACTTTTTCTAATAAAAAAGAGAGTTATCTTTCTAGATGAAGGCTAGATGTACAAATGAAATATTTGCTGGTCTGTCCACCTCTTCCTTCCCCCCTCCAAATAAACCAGTGTACCCCAGTCTGTAAGCTTACAGGCACCACTGACTCTGTAATTAAATCGTATCTGGGTGACAAAGACGAGACACTCCTGCTCAATCCTCCCATGAGCAGTGGGAAACAAAAGGCCTGGGCAGAGAGGTTTAATAGGTTTCCTTATAGAAACTGACGAGTATTGAGTAGGAGTAGAGAGGCAGCGTTACTTTTGAACTTCACATCACAAGGCTATTATTATGGCTGAGCTCTGACGTCCGTGCTTCAGCAGGGGTGTTACAAACCGCCAGGGATTCAGAGCTAGCAAAGCATTCCAGCGCTTTGTGGGAGAGACTAGGGAAGCAAGATTTACTTTGGTTATATAACAACCTGTTAATAACATCATGAAAGTAGATTTCAGATATGAGACAGAGCTCTCATTTTACAGAGAGTTAGCTAAAAAGATCTAGTGCTCAGAAATCAGACTTCAGCCTAGTAAACAAACAGTTGGGCTTTACAGCCATTGTTTCCAAATGGCAAATAGCTGCTGGGAAAAATTATGAAGCAGCAAAGTGGATTCTATTTCACTTGAAGTCTTTAAACCAAGGCTGCATGGCTTTCTGAAAACATAGGCTATAGTTTGATCACGTTACATGGCTGATTCAGGAGTGAAAACCGCTGTCCACCTCCGGAAATGCCTGCAAAACTACTATAGTTGACTCTCTGTTCTCAAAAAAACAAAAAAAAAAAGGAAAAAATCTAATCATTCAAACTAATGTTCCTCTGCCTTCTCATAGATGGCATAATACATTATAGAAGAAAGTAAAAGTACTGCTTGTATCTACAAAAGCCATTGCCTGTTTTAGGACATCCAGAGACAACCCCAAATACCAAAGATGTCAAGGTTCCACCAACGACAACAACAAAGCCAGCAAACAACCGCCAATATTCACTCCAGTCTTAACTTCAGACACCACGCTGTTTTCAACCAAAAGCATTTAACAAAACAAAGAGACGTGCACCTGGAGCACGTGGATGGTAAATATTCCCCAAGTTTTGTAACCTGATCAAAAATGTTAGTTAAATCAATTCAACTGATAACCCAAGAATTGTGTAGCCTCCAAGGGACATTCCCACACGTTCCATTCCTCCGACGTACAGGAACAACTGACGCGTTTGGCCGGCGCTGCGGATGCCACGCTAACACAGTACCTCTCCCAGCAGAGTCTTTCTGAAGCAGTCAAAGGTCCCGGAATAGAGCGGGGGCTGACCGGGCTGCGGCTTCGGCTGGGTCTGCAGCCTGACCTGCTCAGAGGGGACAGGAAAACATTATTTTATTAAATATTACTGTGTAAACTTTGATTCAGAGAACTTAATAGGGCTATTATGGTGTCAGCTTTGTTACCAGACTTTACGATACTGGTAGAGAGACTAGCATCGCTTTAGCGCTCTGCCAAAGAGAAGAAATTGAATTTTAATGCGTTTAATAGTTAATATATTTAACCAATTAGTGGCTGGGATGACATCAGGAGAATAACCCCACTCCAGC
>NW_010103063.1:64016-73719 GCF_000699245.1 Pterocles gutturalis | reverse complement strand
TATGTATCTCCACTGGATCAAAGGTAATTCAGTGAATCTTACTTATAGTATTATTCTGGCATTTTCATCATAATCTGAAAATTCTGTTTCAACCACGAGAAAACAGGCTTAGTGCAGAATACTACAGATTCTATGTCAACATAGAGAAAAATTTTGCAAACACAGGCAACTAGGTAAACAAAATATAGGTAACTCAGTGGATACTGAAAAAAAACTTAACAATGTGCTGTCCAAAAATAATGAAGACATTCCTAAAATACACCAGTGGAAAAAAAAAAAAAAACAACCAACAACAAAAAACCAAAACACCCAAACAATTCAAGTCCAAAAACCTTAAGTTGCCTGTCAGTGGTGCAGAAAGCCACCTGTACCAGCTTCTCATCTGTTTGAGATTAATCAGTACAAATGTCAGAGGGTCTAATCCTGCCAGATACTGCAATGGAGCATCAGACAGGACATATTCTCTCAGGGTGGTTCAGAAGGACTTCTGTGCCAGAAAAAAGCCAATCTAATGTAAAACAATGCCTGTTGTTTTTCTCAGAGCCCAAGTGAAAACTACAGAGAATTATGCCATTGTACTCTTTGATAAGTTCAAACTGGCAGAATGAAAGACAAATTTCAGTAATGATTACTGCAAGGGTTTCACCCAGAAGTAAAAAGACACAGAAAAGATGAATCCATGTTTTTAATTTTCATGCCTCAACTACTGCCTCTTCCTCCCACCCAACCTTTTCAAAGTCAAACAGTGCTTTCCTAGCTCACTGCTTTGACCTTACCATTTATTTTTTTTGCCTGTTGGATTCTGTTCATTTAGATGTATTGCAGGAGGCCTAGAAGCCCTAAGAAAACATCAGGACTGCACTGCTAGTGCTATAAAAATACGAACCAGGGACTCGAGTGGGTTTTATCTTTCTAATTGAGACATTTAAGATCTAAATGTGTATATTTGACTTGGTCACTTGTCACTTGTTGTCAAAGGAAAGAAACTAGCTGAGGCATGATTCTCATGGTGTATCTAACCTATTTTAGATGTTACTTTAGAGCAAGATGATTTGTTGCCTAGATTTGTTTATCACAGCTGACTGTAAACCAGAGTGTATCTCCATATTGTAGGTGTTTTTAGATAATTCTCCTAATCTCAAAGATCTCATAATGCATTCACCACCACCCCCTCCGAAAAACCCCACAAAACAACCAACCAAACAAACCACCAAACAGGATACTGCAAAGGGAAAAAAAGAAGCAACATAAGGTGACGTTCTAGACTGAAAATCTGTTCTGTTACACATTGTCCACTCATGAAACCTTTTAGTTTTTTTCTGCTGGTAATATTTTCTCCAGAGGTGGTAGCTTGTTCCGGAAGTTATATAATAACATTTCCTTCCAGTGACTAACTAAGCAGGTGGGGTGATAGTTTTATAGGTTCTTTTTCCTCGAATTTGGGATCATAATAGGTTACTGTCCATATGTCTTTGTGAATACTCATTATTGCATAATTTACTGAAAAAGTATATGGTAAATGATATCTACCCATTTTCAGTAGTTGTTTCTTTCTGATTCCACAAGCTTGTGACTTTCAAATCTTTCTATTTGTTTTCCCACATCTCTGCTAAGCAAACCTACTCCCATCCTCCTTGCTGATGTTTTGATATCTAATATTTGACATTTAGAGCATACTGCTTCCATCACTGGCCTACAACTGCCTTAGCCTCTAATTGAAGGGGATCATCTTGGAGGTGTTCAAGGCCAGGTTGGACGGGGCCCTGGGCAACCTGATCTAGTAAATGTGTATGTTTGGTGGCCCTGCCAGGCAGGGGGGTTGGAACTACATGATCCTTGAGGTCCCTTCCAACCCGGGTCATTCTATGATTCTATGATTCTATGATTTCTGGTCTCACTCATGTCTTTTTTAGTAGAATGTATGGCTTTTTCTTTCCCTTTGCAATCTGATTTTAATATAGTGACACTACCAATATCTAAGCTTTTTTTCTCTTAATAGATTCTTGTCCACTGATGCCCACCTCTCCATAATCCTCCACTTGTCTTCCTGCACTATGTTTTGTTTTGCTTCTTGCTAGAAAATCCACTTGTATTTCTCCATTAGCTTTCTTAGGCTTTGTGTAACTTTCTTCTAACTCTTTCATTATCAAGAGAGGCACAACTTTCTGCTCTAGAGGTGGCTGGAAATTTTGCTCAAGCAGATTGCATCATCCACTAGATTGTGTGAAATGGGCTTTCATGCTTTAAGCTATGTCTTTAAAGCCTTTTATTTTCTTTATGGTTATCATGACTTGACTATGTTGCTTCTTGTGCCAGCTTCTGAAAAAAAACAGATCTTATGTAAATAGGTCAGATGGGACCTGCTAGGTTGTTCTAGACACTTCTGACATTTCTTATGTGTATTAGCCTTTGCTTGCACATTTAGAGCCACACATTTCATCACATCAACTTTGGTTGCTCCTGGTTGAAGGTGGTATACATAGACTCCATTAACTCTCACTGCCATGATTCACTGGGGGTATGCAGACCTGTTGTGGTTTTGTGTGGTGGGTTTTGTTTGGTGTCAGAGGAGGGGTTACAGTGATGGCCCCTGTGAGAAACTGCTGGAAGTTTTGGCAGCTCCAAGACAGACTTGCCTCTGGCCAAGACTGAGCCAGTCAGTGCCTCTGCAAATGACATATTTAAGAGGGGGCACAGCACATGCAGCAGGGCCTGGCTTGGCTGGTCCATCCAGCTGCCTCCTGCCTGCCTGCCCAGCCTCCACCATGGCCCAGCCGACCCAGCGCATCCCCTGGCCAAGATCCAGGAGTTTCTCAGGAGCCAGCAAAAGAACCTGTGTCACAGAGAGAAGCAGGATGTGAGAGAGACAGCTAAGCAGACATGAGGGTCAATGAAGAGAAAGGAGAGGGAGGAGTGCCTCAGAACAGAGATTTCCCTGCAACCGGTGCTGCAGATCACGGTGACGCATGTTGTCCAGTGCAGCCCATGAAGAGCAGAGCTTGCCTGCAGCTTATTGACATGTAGCCCGTGGAGGACCCGACACTGGAATAAGTAACTGTGCCTGAAGGAGGCTGTGAATGTGTGGAAGAGACCCATGCTGGAGCAGTTACTGGAGAACTGCAGCCTGTGGGAAGGACTCACATTGGAGTAGTTTGTGAAGGACTCTCCCGTGAGAAGGACCCCATCCTGGAGCAGGGAAAGACTGTGAGGAGCCCTCCCCTGAAGAGGAAGGAGCAGCAGAGACAACGTGTGATGGACTAGCCACAACCCCCATTCCCTGCCCTCTGTGCTGCCAGGGGAGAGAAAGTAGAGAAATCGAGAAAAAAGTTTTGAGCCTGGGAAGAGTGGTGGGGTGGGGAAAAGGTGCCTTTGTGAGATGTAGTTCTCTTTCTCGTCTTGTTCTGTGTTTCATCGTTAACAAATTAAAGTGTTTTTTTGTGTTTTGCCCAAGTGGAGTCTGTTTCTTGCCCGTGACCATAAGCGGTGAGTGAACCTTCCCTGTCCTTGCCTCAGCCCACAAGGCTTTTAGCAAGAAGCTGCCGTGGTACTTAGTTTGCCAGGTGGCCTTAAACCACGACAAGATTTTGCATATCTAAAAGCAGAGAGCAACTAAAACTTCACACCCTCACAGATCCCTTTCTTAAAATCCTTCCGTTTCCTGTTTTCTCCTAAGTTTATTATAAGCTACCATCTCTCCATGAAATCAGAAGAAAAATCTATATTGTTCCTTGAGAACAAATCATGAATATCAATAAAAAATCCATGGCAAACTCTAGATCATTGGATCTATTGTTCATCAACAAAAAGTCATTCTGGCCCAGAACAGTGCAGCACAAGACAGCACTAGTAGCAACAACCTGTATACTATCTCTTTGATTCTGTATGAGCAAGAAACAAATTTAGATCAATACCCACAATTTGGCATCAATATCCCAATTTCTGTCAAGACATCATCAGTAACAATCTTAGTGTGTGGAGCACTGAAAATATGCTCTCCAAATGCACTATTGACGAAAGAGTGGGACATAATAAGAAATTAAATGAAGCTGAATAAATGCTTGCATTGAATGTTAGACATCGAGAATGCATTAGTTGAAAACAGTAAGCAAAAGAAGCAAAAATATATTTCAGCAACTATCTCAGCATGCTTTATGGTTACATCGTTAATTGGCATGCCCTGTGTGCTGCAATGCAAAACATGGAGAAAGACACTAGGTTTCACAACTGTGAAAACTGGAAGGGGGTTGATACCAAACTTGCATCATCATTACATTATCTAATTTTTGCATGGATATTTTGTCTGTTCAGAGGGACAACAAACTCACCACAGCCATTATGACTTGAATTTTCTAAATTTTATGTTTTCTAGCTGTAGCTGTTTTAAAAGAAGAAATCATTACAGCTTCTGGAGAGAAAAAGAAAAGATCAGGGACTGTTGGGCACGCAGAGGGTGAGACTAGATGAGCTAAGAACCAAGTAGAATCAGAGAACTAATATTTCTCCTAGAAAAATATGTGGACTTCAGCTACTGCTTGAGTTCCATGGCTGTCCAGTAGCATATGCTGAGTATGCTAGTTATTTTGAGTATGCAGATGAACTGGATTTTTAAATAATTTCCTGAGGTACATATGTAGAGATAAATACCTTTTGTTACTGTAGAAATGCAAATTAAAATGAAAAAATAAAATTCCATAAAGGCTTGAGCAACTGCAAATTGCAGTCATTAACTGAACTCCTTTCCTTTGTGTTTCCTTGTTCTAAGCTTTCTTATGATCATCATTATTTAAATTTCATGTTGTGCAGTGCTAAAGGGCATCACTTTGCAATACTTGTAAATGTAAATATCAGCTGTTGTACATTTTAAGAGACCTTTGAACCTGAAAGTTTTCCCACATCATAGTGAAAAGCCACAAGTGTGTGAAATGTAAGACTGGGAAAAAAGCAGAGCTGTAAGAGAGTTGGGTGTACCAGCTGTAAGAGGGTTGGGTGTATCACCATATCACTGTTCTGAGGTTATCATATATTCATTTTAATATCCACTTCTAAAGTTAGGATTTCTTTACCTTGATTTCTTCTATATGGGAGTGTCCTCTGTGTAAAAACCAAGAGAGAGACATCAACAGTGTACAGTCAGATGGTAAAGAGCTGAAGCGTGCATATTATGTGCCTGATTCATTTGTACTGTTCCAACCCATGCTCCAGGGTCACAACAAGAGAAGTAACCACAATTGACCTCGTGAGAGTAAAAGCATTTAAATTGCAATCCTTTGGCAGGCAGGTGTGCATCTATGGCATAGCTATACAAACAATGACTCAAATTTCCCAGTTTGGTGGTTGCATTAGCATAACTCAGTAAAATTGCTTCAACTCCTGGTGTCTCCTTTTAGGATTGGATCTTTTTGGGCAAAAGCAGGTTTGTTTGTTTTTTTTCACAGCAGTGTCTCTGCTTTACTGTGTTACATTAGTCTAGCCACAGTAAAGACACAGATCCCAGTTCCCTAGTAATCCTCCGTCAGTCAGAAAAATGAAGCACTGACTGACAGAGGACCTTCCCTAGCCTGTGCCTGTGTGAGCTGGACCAGCACAGTGGATTTGCAAATGCTTATTTAAAATATAATGTTTGTAGAAAAATGCCTTTAAGTAGATGAAGGAAGACACTGGAGACCAGAACGGGATGTACTGCTAAATTAAATAAAGCTTCTGGGTTTAGAGAATGAAAATAACAGCTTGTTACAAGAACAGTCCCCAAGCCAGCAATTATGTGCATGTCTGCATCTCTTATTCCCCACCTGTTTGCTTTTAAGCCGTTTTTTAAACTTTTTACTAATTATGTAATTCTTCTAATGTTAAATATATTTTTTAATTCCCAAAGTTTATTGTATACTTATTGAGGTTCATGGTCCTTATAGTTTCACGGTTTACACTGATGATTGGATTAATCTCATCCGTTTACAGGTTAATTGCCTAAATCTAAACTGGTCAGCTTATAGTCCATTGAGGGTAATGGAAGCCAGAGTTAAAAACTTAGACCAGTGCTATACCTCATTCTAACAACATCTATGTCTGCTCCTAAGTATTCTATTAGTAAATGTATTTTTTCAGACCAAGTGCTACCAGAGGCTCAGTTTCACTGCTCATGGGTAGACTCATTTGAAGCAGCTTGTCTCCATCTACAAAGCACTTGGCAACAGGTGACCCCTATCCCTGCGTTACCCCAGTGAAACTAAAACAGTATTTTTATGTTTTTGTTCGATCCATTTCAAAGAGTCTGAAATTATGTGAAACCTGTGTTGCAGGTTACGGTGATGGTGTGTTTATAACATGAAACTGAGGGTACATTTCGTACCCTGAGGCCTGGCTGGAGGGTGTAAGGCAGTATTTGAGGAGGAGCTCTGGAACTGTATGTGGCAGTCTTACCTAGTCTGTCTTTCAGGAATTGACTGGCACAAGCTATCACCAAAATCAAGGCTATTTTGTTTTGGAGAGAACTAAATAGTTAACAAAAAACCCAAACCAAGCAGTTTAGGAGTGAAGTAACGTGATAAACTAGGGAACTGAGACCCAAGAGTGAACTAAGCTAAGCTACTTGATTGTGTACATGTACTTTGAGAAAATAATTCTTAAACGTCTAAAGTAGAGTGAGGTGAATCTTGTTCTTTACTTCCTATCTGCTTTCACAGGTTGAACATTTGAACATACATGAACTTTCTTTTGTCTACAATAGCCTTTAGCAGTAGGACCACCTATGAAAGGGTTTCAATATTGTAGTTTTATGCTGTTCATTTTTGGGTTTGATTCCACCATTAGCATTGTACTTCACGTTTGTACATTGTGAAAAACATTGGAAGGATGCAAATATTATCATAGGAAACGTCCTCTGGAAAACTTAAGAAAAATAAGTTGAGATAGCATTTCAGGGCTTGTGAGGACCAAACTGGTCATCTTTGTCCAAAAATTTACTGTCTTAAATTTTTGTTAATTTTTCATTCTCCCGGAAGCCCAACAGAAAACCTTAGACTTCTTAACATTGAAAGTCATAGAACTTGAACTATTTAGTGCTTTAAAAAAATGATATTCTTAAGTTATCTGAGTGTTTTTAAAATTTTATCCATCGTCTTTGAATCAGAGATTACACACAAAACCCTAAATATTAAAAAAATTCTAAGAGCTGCTTCTCTAAAAACCACACAAGCATTGTCGACTTTTTTTTTTTTTAATTTGTATCCAGTCTTTCCTACATCTTGTACAGGCATATGGAAGGATATATCCTGTGTATACAAAGCAAAAGTTCAGACTGTATCTTAACATCCTGAGCTGCTATTCTGTTTCATTGCTATTTGAATAGCTGTTATTTATTTTCTGGTGCCCTACTTCTGATAAATTTCTGCCTGATCAGAGCCTCTGGGGTATAGATTTATAGTTTTCACTCACTTGATGAAAATAATTTTCTTTTACTGAATGAGGCTGTGATTCCTTTATTTTTCTATTTCCTCTCAAAAGGGGTATCTCGCATGGCTTGGCACATAAATGCTAACCATATATTTATTGCTATTTCTGTATACATAGTTTTCTTAGATTGCAAGCTCCTTGAGAGGAGATTCTGCAATCTTATTCAGAAGTTAGCAGTTAGAATGATCCTAGTTAGTTCTCTTACCCACGAATATATCATGCATATACTGCAATGATAATAATGGTAGATGCTGAAAAATAGATGGCATATCTATTTTTTTGAAGCAAAGCAAACCACATAAAGACCTAAGCTTGACTCAGTCTGACCTCATCACAGCTGACCCTGTTTTGAGCGGAAGATTGGACTAAATGTCCAATGCATGTCCCCTGAAACTTGAATTATGCTGTGGTCTTGTGAACCTCAACTGCTGCATTGCCTCTGTCAACAGCCTCTTCTGGAAACAAAATATCAGTAAAGTATAATTTCTGCTTTAAATTTTTTTATATGTCAAAGTGTATAAGGGATATGTATATAAACAATTATAGAAATAACAGCCTCTTCCTGTTCTTAAAGGTTTCTAAAATGAAATCTTACCTTTTTCAGATTTATTCAGTGATCCTAGTCCCATGGAAATGGAATTACTGTGTTTTAGTAAGGGAAACTGAAATGAAACTCACTAAAAAGGCTACTTTAAGAAGCCAGTCAATGCAGTCACCAGAAACTATCATATACCCCTCACTAGAATATTCTTAACCTATGATTGTTGTTGACACTTTTTAGTGTGGTAACAGAGGCTTCAAGCTGTACTTTCAGTTTAGAGTCACGTTCTTACTGTGGCATCAGTGAAAACACTCAAACTCTTTTTTTTTTTTTTTTTTTTTTTTTCCATTCCTTTCTTCCTGTGTCAAAACTAGATCATATTTTGTGCACATTTTCTGGTAGAACTGAAGAGAACAATTTTATGTTTGAAATATAAAATCAATCTTAATGTTAAAATTGAGCTATATAGGCTTTTCTAATATTTGAGAGCAATCACATTCTCTGAGGAACCTGTATACAAACTCAGATCTGAAAGAAAATGGTGGTGTTTTTACAGTATGTGAACACAACCATCTGATTTATAGTTCAATCTGTTAATGCACTCTGTTATTAGGC
Source organism: Pterocles gutturalis (assembly GCF_000699245.1). Taxonomy (NCBI): domain Eukaryota; kingdom Metazoa; phylum Chordata; class Aves; order Pterocliformes; family Pteroclidae; genus Pterocles; species Pterocles gutturalis. The sequence continues at coordinate 65,114 of NW_010103063.1, read as the reverse complement.
CACCTGGCAGTTTTATGCATTGTGAATTTAAAGAGGAGCTCAATGTAACATAAGCTTTACAAGCTGGGGAAATATTATTGAAATGAAACATGAATGAGAACCATTTAAACAATAAAAAAAATGTGTGTAGACTATATATTTTTTCATTTTAGTAAATGCACAGCCTAGGTTTTATTTGCTAGAGTTAGATGAGGTTCTGAGAGACTCCAACAATGCAACTTTAAACTAGCTTCTTTTTATAATACTGTCAATCCTATGCTTTTTGATGTTCACATCAGTAAAACCAAACTATATCTTTCTATTACATTGTGAAGCTGCAGTTTGGAGAATGATTTTCACAGTTTTGTTAAAGTGATATTTAATTATTGCATAGGTTGAAGTTCATTCATCAACAAGCTATATATACATATAAGTCTGCTCCAAAAATTGATAGACACAGGTTTACCAGCCCACACTGTAAAAGGTCATGAGCTATGTCCTTGAAAAAACAGACTATTAATAACCAGAGTTAGTTATAACTATGTGTATATATATATACATATATAAGTAATTCACACACAAATGCAAATACCAACTCTATCTCTCTTTTTGTTTTGGTTTTAGATCTTTAAAGTCCTTGTTTTCAAGCTTTCTATTCAACTATTATGCTAGTTCCTTTCTGAATTTAAAATGAAATCTGAGCACATTCACATGACCTCAGGGCTGGGATTTTAAGTACAAGAAGAGCTGGCAGAGCTGCAGATATAAAATAAGCATTTTATTATTCTATATAATAATAAGATAACCCCTCCTCACCTGGCACAGAACCCTGGAGGCACCTAAATTTTCCTAGGTGCTTATGGGCACGTCTACATTCTAAGCTGTCTTTCAATTAAATGTTTGCTAATTTGTCCAATACCCACAGGAGACTATTTTCATTGGAGTTAAGCATCAAAATGAAACCTTATATGTCATTTGTTGCTTTTTTAACAATATTAAAATAGAGATTTTCCATGCAGTGGAAACACTCAGTGAATAAAATGGGCAGAGTGCTTTTTTATCTTGGCTGGATAGTTGCATAAGGCTCTTCAGAGCGTCTCCTGCGTTTTCCTTTACCCA
>NW_010103063.1:53597-63991 GCF_000699245.1 Pterocles gutturalis | reverse complement strand
AATTGGGAATGGGTGAAGAAGTTGCTGTGTCTTCTCAGGATTTTACTGCTAGTGAGGTGGGAAGGCTGGTTTGCACTGTAAAAAACTGCAAGAAAAGAGACATTCAAACGAATGATTACAAACTTCTGAGTCACAGTTCTTCCCTATGGCAGTGCAGATAAGCACCTCTTTATTCAAAGCAAGAAGTGAAGTTAAGCACTTTATACAGGAAATCTTGAAAGCATGTTTATTAATATAAATTTCTTAGCATCTACAAGCATACTCCACAAGGCACAGAATAAAGAGAAGTGATTCAACAAGGAATTAGTCCACTGTTAAAAGGCCTGTGTTTATCTCTGCTAATTACTGGCCTCCAGCTGGACCTTGTGCTTCTGATCACCACCCTCTGGGCGCAGTTGTTTAGCCAGTTTTCAGCTCACCTCACTGCTCATCCAGGCTGTACGTCAGAAGCTTGTCTATGAGGATCTTATGAGATACAGTGTGAAAAGCCTTACTGAAGTCCACATATCACTGGATATGACATGTTAGGCAAAGATACTACTAATAATTCTCTTAATTTTTCCTAAGATGGAGAGAGGCAGATATCAACAGACAGGAGTTCAACCCTCCTACAAAAAGAATAATTATTGGCAGCACCTACAGCACCTCCACTGACTACAGGTGGAGTATGGGATTACTTGGTGTGATACAGAAAGTAAACAAAGGATCAAAGTTTCATTTTTGTCAGTCCCTAGGTGAGTTGGAAATTTTACTTTACATCATGGTCAGGGAACTAAGGTGAGAGCCTGTCTCTCTCCTCTCACATTTCATTCCACCTAAGGAAGGGTGTTTGCTAACTGAGCTCAGATATGGCTCTAAACTGCTTGTAGACCATCCACTGTAAGAGAATTGGACATTTCTACGTAAACTTTAGACACCCAATGCGGACTATAGCTTCAGATGATGGATATATGAATTTACCTGTCTAAATGTAGATGTCTTTATTTAAGGGATTTGCCTGAATTAGTCTTGTAGGCAATACAGAGATTCTCGAAAAGGCCTAGAGCTCCCCTAAAAATGACTCAATTCTGTTACTGAAACAGAAAAAAACAAGTACTATTTGAAATGACTTAACTTTTCCAGTCAGTGTTAAGCTGACATTCCAGGAAGGTGCGTATTTTCCATAGGTTCTGTGCCATATATAACAGCACATGTGACTGTCTCAGATACACTGAGGCATCTTAAATAGTACTAGACACTTATGTTTTGCCAGCCTTTTTTTTTTTTTTTTTTTTTTTTTTTTTTTTTTTTCTTTTTTTTTTTTTTTTTTTTTGACACTTTTTAGATTCCATCAATTGCTTTGGTAGACACTTAGCTTACACATAACCATCTATCTTTGCACATCTAAATGTAAGTTCACAGTCTGGAACTAAACACAATTTCCAGTGAGATAGTTCTATATTAGTAAATGTTCATGAAATATACAGTTTTAGAAGAAATACAAAGAGTTCATTGCCACTGTTTGCAAATTGTCTAGTGCTCTTTGAAGGGCAGTACTACACTATATGGTTGCAAATAGCCAGTGGTGAAAATACAGGCTCCTAAAAAACAGCTTTCACAAGTATTTGAGTGCCACCTGGATCCAAAGTGTCAGGGCATGGAATCAGTTACAGTTTGACCTTACTGAAGGAGAAGTGCTCTGTGTCTGTCACGTCTGCATAGGCAGTGACTTCAAAGTTATTTAGGGGTTAAGACAACCATTGAAATATCAATGTTTAATTCTATTTCATTGATGTATTCTGACTGGGGAAAAAAATAACACCTTTATATTTTATCTTCTTCATGTATGTTAGATAGCAACAAAACACATGTAAGTCACTCCTAAACATTAATCTAGTTTCAGCAAAATAGGAATAATCCATTCCTCTGATGCCACATGGTAGTAAACTTCTGGCTTATAAATATTAAGTGTATACAGAAATAAGTTAATGAATATTCTCCAGAAAGTCTTATTAATGGCTGAAGTATAACTGACATATTTTGTTACTGTTTTTTTTGGCATCACAGAAACTGTTTCTGTTTCAGTCTCTTTCTTACTTAATAAACATATTTTTATACTGTATGTGTTCAAGGAGCTTTCCTGGCTTGTAGGGCACTAGGAGACTAATTTGTTTGAGTGTGTTAGTTCTGAAAATGGTTTACACAGACAGAAGGCTTGGCTGCATAATTTCTGTCCTATTTCTGTTCCTATTCTGCTTCATTTTTGTTAATCATAATATGATGCCTACAAAAAGAAAACTATTCTTATATCTTTAAAATGAGCAATATTGAAAAATCTGTTAATAGTCTTAGCAAATGTCATTAATTGGGGCCTTTTTTGTAAGTCTCTAGAATTAGGCAAGATGTAGAAACCTTCAGCCTGGGAATGACTCCACAAGATCAAGGTTGAAGTATATATGTAAACATGGGGAAGTGGATGCTGAACTGCCAGTGTAATACTGAGAGAAGGTATGCAAAGGTATAGCACCTCCTCTATGAAAACAGAACATTTCAGTTTCTGCAGTTGTCAGCCAGTCACCTTTCACAAGCAGAAAATTCACTCAACAAGGTTCTTTAAAATCCTTCCTTGTAACAAAGCTGAGCTTAGAACTTTGAAGTCAATGCATTGTAGAAAGAAACCAAGTGGGTGGCATTTTCCAACCATGAGACATGTCATTACCATTGACCTCACTACTCTTCTTAAATAGCCAGAGAAGGGCAACAAAATTGTCAATTAGATTTGCAGTGAGCAGGAGTCAGCCTTACTTAACTTGTGCTTGCCTGCATAATCATGCATATCTCTCCTCTATATCAGGAGTTGTTCAAGCCTATAATAACTAGGGTTCAACAAGTCTGAACCACCTTCCTTTGCTGATGATATGGAAGTTGTTGATTTGGTACAGATTATTCAGGATTTTTGTAGCCTTGACAGAGTGTCATATTTTAAATTCCACTTCTAAGAGTTTGTGCTGCAGCTATCAAATAGGAAATAGTGGAAGGAAGTACAGTATTAAGTAAAATATGTGTTTTTTTTACTTTTTTAAGGACCATAGCAAGTTTCTTTGTTATTCTGCTCACCATAAAGCAACCACACTAAATTTAGCATGATCTGCAGTCTCATCATAGGACAAGGTAATGGGTGGACAGGGTGCTGAAGACGAGAACTAAGCACCGTTTGCAGAGCTATACACAGACAGTACTGTGAAACGTGACAGCATTATTACTTCCTTTGCCACACAATCCTACTGTCATAAAAGCACTATATTTACCCAAAGGTTTTTAAAAGGTTTAAGCAGGTTGGATTTAAAGCTGATGAATATGCTTATCAACTGTCACAGCTGTGCAATATTTCTTCAGTATTCAGAGTCTGCTATAGCAAAAGTGTTTTTTCAAAGTTAGTAATTCCTCCTGCAACACTGGTGTCTGGTTGTTCCCCAGAAAAAAAGCCCTCTTTCAACATTTCATCCTTCTAAGTCTTCCTTTGCACAATAGTAGCCTGTCTCTTCACCTAACCATGGCACTGAACTTCCCTGTTTTACAAATGCATCCTATGGCTGACCTGTCCTAACAAAAACCTACTGACTCACATTTGAGGCAATGTAGCTCCACATCTCAAGTTAGGCTCTGGATACCAAGGCTAGAAAGCTTTGGTGTGCTGAATACAGGTGCACAGTAGTCCTATTAAGTATTAACAGTTGTGATCCTCAACTACTTGTACAGTGATAATAATCTGACCTACCTTTTCAACATGCACGTACTTCATAGTGTAGGTGATGTGGCCTTTCATACAGATGAAATATGCTTTTCATTAGCAGTCCCATGCAGCCGCTAGATTAGGCACCCGTGAGGGACACATTACATTCCACTATATTTCCATGATGTGCTTAAAGGTGTGAGTAGTCTTGAGCAGGATTTGGATCCCTTTCTCACGTACTTTTATCTCTCTTTAACATCCATCCTGGAGGTTTTTTGCCCTACTCATTATTCAGGTGGTTTATCCCCTTTCTGTTGCACACTGGTCTTCATTGAATAGCTACATTTTAAATATGTTGCATCCTGCTCTCTTTCATAACACACCTTATATATGAGAGGATCTTATCATGAACATCCACAAAGACACCTCAGAGATCTCTCCTCCTGCCCCCACAATATATACATGGTGGATGTGCACTATCTGCTGCTTTTTGTGCTGGCTCCTTGCCTAAGACTGTTAAAATGGGGGTCTCTGTTTCAAACAACTTGAAGAACAAAGAAGATGGCCGAAGGTGCCCAGAGACAGGTGTTGCTATGCCCTTTGTCTTCCATGATTGGCTCTTTCTCTGGACAAGAAACATCATTTGAGCAACAGGCGCACCTGCCGAGGGGGTGCGTGGTTGCTGGGGACTGGGGTTCATCTCCCCAACAGGGAACCAGACACCTGCCAAAGGCAACAGATCTGTCACCACCCCCAGGGGTGGTCCTGGACAGACTAACCAACCATATAAAACAGGAGTAGGAGCACCTACCTTTTGTCAACCCACCACCCACAGACCAAGATTCCACCTGAGAGAACGTTGGATCCCCAGGGTGGTGATACTTCTTTCTCTGTCACTGCCTCTCTGTCACCATCTCTATGTCTCTCTCCCTCTTCTCTCTGAAAACTCTTTTCTGCCAAGACACTAACAGTTAAAAGTCATAAGAAAGTTGTTCCTATGCCTAATTGCCTTATCCACCACATTTAGAATTGTGTTACACTTAATGTTTCCCCTTTTCCCAAAGATTATATGTATTAAAAGTCATAAGCCAGTAATAGGTTTTGTGGTGTCATTTCACCTTAATTTGCCCTAAGGATATCCCTAAGAACCCCCATGAACCCCACTCATCCCACCCAGAGTGGTTGACAAGCCAGGTCATGACACTCCTATGACCTTGTTGTTAGGTAGCACTCCTTGTTTGGTTGCTGCTGCATCTTTCAACATTCAGAGGTTCAGAAGACACTGATCTAGATACAGAACAGAATTCTGGAGCCCTCTTCCACTAAAACTACACACACACACACACACACACACACACACACACACACAAAACCCCAAAAAACCAAAAAAACAACAACCCACAAAAACAAAACACCACAGGACAAACTTTTCATTTCCTCTAACACTACTGTCTTCAGTTAAACACATTACTAACATATCTCCTTCTACCTCGTCCCAGATAGAATTTTTAATGTTATAAGTCCTTGTTTGCTACAGAGATTAACATTTTTCAAGTGTTATTCCACACAATTCATCACATTTACTTAAAATACATCTAGTAAAACATAAAACATAACAAAATTAGTCTCAGTTATTTAAAAGTGTAGAGCTATAAACTACAACATCACTGGAAGAAATCTCAATTAAGCAGAATTGCCATCCCCATTAAGCGGTAGTCATTGCCATTAAGTATCATTGGACTTAAATTGTTCCCAGGGAGACGTCCTGATTAAGTGGACTTCCTAGTTTAAGTGAATCTCAATTAAATAGAATGTGCTGCATCAGCATTTCATTTTATGAATGCACTGAGAAGGCATTTGATTAGGATTTTGAAATGGTTTGTGTGATTGCTATCATTATTGAAAATTTAGATGGGAATGCAAAAAGAACTTTGAGAATTAGTGTCTATGGGATTTAAGCACCTACTTCTTGGACTCTTTCAACAATGACCACTTAAAGTTTTTGGTGTGGTTTATATGTACTAGTTTGGTTCTGTGTGGTAATGATTAGCTGTATTTAAAAAGATCCTTAAAAGGTAAGTCTAGGAGCAAGTATATGCCTAGTCTTCAAATCAATTAAGGCTTAACAAATTTGATTTGCCTTTTAAAATTTCCACACGGCTCCAGCGAGCTGGTTTTCTGCACATGAAGTTTAACATTTTAATGCTTGCTTAGAACTTGTCAGTGTCTTATGTCTGTATGTCTGATTTGACTAATTTTTATACATCAGATGGAAGCATTCCGTATTTTAAACCTGTTCTGAAATAAAGTTAAGCTGTAAACCATAAAGTTTCACTGTGAGACCCCATTTGCTACCAATCAATCTGTATTTCCAGAATAGGACTAGATTTTTTCTGCATTTTTACAGACATTTCTTGAAAATGTCTAGGTTTTTATGGAAATAATTCTCATCTGCCTGAGACAAATAAATATGGGATCCAGCATAACACAAAGAGCAAACGAGGGTAATGGAATTATTCTTTCAGGAAAGAAAAATGATGATGTGGATATTTCAGTGGTATAAATGACTTATTCTGTAACTTCCATTTCATGAGACTTTATTCTGATTTAATTATTTTATGACCATAGAAGTGAAAAGAAGTCCATTTTTGAATAATTTTGTTAATATGAGAATGAAATGAGGGACTACTGAATGTCATAAGTATTTCTTCACATATGATCTAGCTAGGAGTTGAAAAAGTCCATGAAACTTCACAATGGTTCCCTGTGAGCTTGTGTAAATCTAACCAGTTTATTCTGATGAGATAATCGGAATGAAAAGATAAATACATTTCAGATGCTTTATTTTTCCCATCTGTATCTAGGCACTGCTCTGATCTTTTCATGTACAACCATGTTCCGGTTGCACAAGTAAAGTCTGCATCACCTTAGTAAATGGGAGTCCACTTATCCACTAATGCAAGAAGGCATTTATCTGCTTAATTCCCATTAGCATTAACGGGAGTTACATGCCTAATTCTGCTCAACATTGGTGAGAAATGTACCTTAAATTTTCATCTGCTTGAAATAGCAACCTCTGCAACCACACATAAGAGATTATAAATAAAGAAACAATAGAACAAAGAAGGTTTATAAGAGGTACCAGCAGCGTAGAGATAGAAGCAGATAATTTCACCCCCAGTAAGCTTTTCTGCTTAAATCATTTTAGTAAATAAATATTTAACAAGTGACAGAACTTAATTGATGTTTATATTTACACGACAGTTAATTTATATTCTGCTAAAGTTGAATCCTCCATCCACAATAATGCTTTATATCCCTCCATGGTGGCATACACCCAAACAGCACAGTTGTGTTTTTGAAGAAAATCATAACAACAAAAAAATGTACTACTCCACATACTATATAAGTCATTACATTTTTTTCCTCTCTTCAGCTGTCAGATGTATTGCACTATATCATCAGATTGATAGATCTAGTGTTATTTCAACATTTACCATTTTACAACAACAAATAGAAAACATGTAAGAAGCTTTGGTAACAAATCTTTCTTAACATGTATGTGAGCTAGACAGTTAGTCTAAGAGAAAATATAACTGATGACAGATTTCATTTCAATCTGCTGGTGCTTATTAAGATGTCTATAAAGAAAAAAGCCATATCTGAATACATCTCTTTCTGCAAACAAAGGAGAGATTTAATTGCTTTAATCAGCATTTGCTTTGTCTTTGCAGTGACATAGAAAAACAAGTCAGGTATAATCTGCAAGTGTTTTCTAAAGGAAATCTGTAAGCAGAGACTTTAGATGATTTCTATTATTTGTGTCTGGAACCTGGTTAAACTGTATGTTACAGGTGCAGCATCATTCAAAAATTCTTAAATCCATCTTATAAAAAAGACTTGTACTTGATTTTATTTTATATCACTTTAGCATGTGGAGAAAAAAGTAATCATAGATCAGCCCAAACCACTCTCCCACAAAACCCTACAACAAGTGCTGTAGAAGCTACATCAGATTTTAGAAATCAGAGTACAGCCCAAGCAAGCAAGTTGCACGTTGAGGAAGATGTGCAGCTAAAAGGATGATGATTTGACACAATCCATGTCAGCCAACAAAGCTTGGAGAAAGTGATGGGCAAAAGTCATTATTGCTTTCAGCTCATAGGCTCTTGATTTTAGACCTTGATGATACATGTACCTCACTCCTTCTCATCAGAAAAAAAGGCCTAAAAAGATCCTTCTACTGTTAAAAAAAAAAAAAAGTATAAAAGAAACCACAACATCCAAACATTTCTTGAGGAAGAAATGGGAGTTAAGTCTTACATGCAGGGAATGCTCAACACCTTGTAGATCAAGTCCCACAAGGAAATCTGTTTTTCAGATTTCTAAACCTGTTAGATAAAGGCTTGATCCAGCTGAAGGGGTGGACCATTCACATATTCAGAGTAAGCATGATTTCATCCAGTGTCTCTGCGTTTATTTGCTCTTTCAAATATATAACTCTTGTAGAACATAGAGGAAAGCAAGAGAGAGATGAGACTCATGCCTTTGTCCCCTTCTGGAACTAAAATAGGGTTGGTCCGTGTTAAGCCCCACATGAGTGGTTCTTCACTGTTGTCCCGTGGAGTATTCCCAGATGTTCCAAGCATTGTCAGTATCTGAAAGCCTCTGTCAGGAGGTTATTCCTCCTACTGCACACAGATTGCATTTGCAGAGATACATGTTTTAAATGAATACTGATTTTAAATGCCTCTGGGCACTAAATTCTTCGAACAAACCTCAGTATGTTCAGAAACTATTGCCCTATCATCATCTACACTTTTTAGATCAGTAGCTAGTTAGTTCAGGCTAGGTGAACACTTAGTTTCTGTGTAACTGGTATAACAGTCTTTCTTTGATGTAAATATATACACCAAAATGCATTTATTGGAATGTCTTCAATGTACAGTAGGACAAGAAGCTCACCAGCCTCACCAGCTCTTATTCCCAGCGTATCACTGAGCTTAATGTCACAGCTTCCCTCAGACTGTCAAGTAAATAAATGAGGTTGAGAAGAAGACACTGATCTTCATTTAGCTCTTCTAGGTCTTTCTCTCTCTAGATGCAATAAATTTCTCATTCTTAGATGAGAAAATGGACTAATCCTATTTTCAAGCTGCAGTATGGCCATGAAATAACTGCTCATCTCTTCACAGACACTGAGGATGGCTCTTTGCCTGCCATGTGACATCCCCCAACACACAGGCAAAATGCCCTGGTTGAGCATACTGCTTCTGTGTTAGATGCTTCTCAGCATCTAACTGAGGTCTCTGATCTTCCCAGGCCCACTGTATATTCAAAAACATGAAGAGAAATACACTTCTTCAGAGGAGACTTTGAAGAAAGGGGTTGATGTAGGTCCTCTGAACTACCCCTTGAGAGAAACTGTGGATGCCATCTCTCTCTCTGTGACCTATACAGAATTTAGGAAGCCCATCCAGGGCGTCTCTTTGGTGCTTAAAGTTAGGAAAAGGGCGTTGCTCCTTCAGGGAACCACTTAAGCCCCATAAAAACACCTGACTATTATAAGACAGGTCATCAGTAGATACAGCTAATCAACAGAAATAATTTAGGTTGAAAACCAATGACAAAACTCACACTGACTTCAATAGGGCCAGTATTTCATCCTATGTGATTTCAAACTAGCCACAAAATGGACAGTGCTGTGCTACTGTCATTGGAGCTGTCATTTTATCAATAATTCAGACAATAAACCTTTCACATGCTAGGTATGAGATGGACAGACTCGTACAGAAATAACCCGTCAAGGATAAACACCCTTTTAAAATCACTGAAGAACCTGAGTGGGACCTTAATCACCAGCACAGACTGGCAGGTCATTTTTTTTGACACTTGCACACAATTTTGAAAATCATCCAGAACTGACAGGTGCAAAGTTTCCGTATTCCTGTTATACACAATAATTCAGTAGTGAATGGGTATATGTGACCTTATTTTATATATGTATATCTATCTCTCTCTATATATATGTCTCCAGAGATGTTTTGGAAGTAACTGGTTTCCAATAATGGAGGAATACAGCACACAACTGCGCTCAAATAAAGCAGTAAAAGAAAACTTAACATCTAGATTTTTATTTAGATCAGTATGTTTTCTCATTAAACTTTACTGTAATACTACATGCTTTAGCACTGTTGGTGAATCTAAAAAATGAAGAAAATTAAAAAAAAAGTAACAAAGCTCTCACTGTTTCCATGATGAAGCTATCCCTCAGAAGGCTTAATCCTGAAAATTCTTGCAAGCAGGTTGAATTTATGAAATTCAACAAGTTTTCTCCAATAAATGAAGCAAAGCTTGTGAATATTTGTTGGATCACAGTGTAAATCAGCAGTGTGTTTTGTAGAGGTCATCTAGGAAGAAGCAGTTCTGAGTAAAGGTCTTCCAGACAAATTCTCTGGTTGTCCAAACTTCACCTCCTCCTCACACCCAGTCCTGTCCCCTGCAGAACTATGAAGGGACCGTGAATGACACTCCCTCCCACTCCCCCACTCTCAATTAAGTAAAGTACTGGAATTATGTATTTTTATTTATTGACATTTTAACTTTTACATAATAACATAATTGCATGATTAACATTTTGCATGACTAATGGGAGAAACCAAAAAGATTGGAGAATGTTTGA
>NW_010103063.1:44946-53554 GCF_000699245.1 Pterocles gutturalis | reverse complement strand
CATCTGAACATACTTGTTAAATAACATAATTAATAATCAGCAAAGCAATTCAACTGAAAAATCCCCTCTCTGATATCAATATTTCTCATAAACACTGAGTTTGTGGCTGTATCCAAAACAAAATCTAGGTAAAAGCCCTTGCAAAAGTCTGACGAAGGCATCATGGGAAAAGGAAGGAAGTTGGAAGATGCTGCTGAAGTCACTCCAGAGCCGTTGAACACAAGTTCCCTTGCTGAAAATGTCATGGTATCAAAACCAGCTCCTCGCTGACTTTGGGCACTTCTCTTGGGACAACAGCTGACACATTTTTACTATAATATTCTACCTCAGTTTTCCAGCCATTAAGATGGGTGAAGTGAAAATGCTTTATGATGGTATCCAGAGTACTTTTTAAAGGAAAATCAAGTCCATTCATTTCAAATTTTGTGTAGTGGTTACTGTTTCATACAGGGTGCATTGTATCATACCTTGGGGCCAGAATTTCAACCCTGTATTCCCAGATACGACACAGAAAGTATGTTTATATGTTTTAATAAAACATGATTTTGTTACATGGATGTCCTGTAGCATGTTTTTTATGGATATTAAATCATGAAAACTGCTTCCTTATTTTTTTATAGTTGGCAAAATAAAGAAAATATTAGAAAATCTTTAACGGTTGATACAAACATGTCATAAACTCTATTCTATTTAACAAAAAAACATATTAGCTTCAACTAGATTTAAAAAATTACTATATACTTAATCAGAGGGTTTTAATTGTTTTTCAGTTCTAATCTAATGACTAATGTAATAATTATCCAGGCAACTATTATAGTTCCTCTGCGAGAATAAGTCTTGCAAAAGGTGGACAGGTTCGATCAAACTTCATGTGTCATTCCCCTGTATATTTGATTTTTTAAATCAGAATGTTAAAGACACTTGCGTATTTATGTATGAGGTGTAGAAATGCAATTGCTGAATTGATGTTTAAAGTCTAAAATTCCATAAAAGAAGATGAAATATTTTCATTAGATAAGACTTTTTGGCAAGAAATATTGGTAACAAAGGGGAAAACAATTGTTTTTCTAATTCCATATTTTAAGATAAAACTGTAGGATAAATAAGACCAATAAGCATGTTATCATCCTATTACTATGAAGTGTATCTCAGTTACACTGCACTATAATAAATAAATGACAGGAAAAATAATCAACCCAATTGGAATAAATGTCATACAATACTTTGTATTAAAATAAAAAACATTCAGGAAAGAAATCCCCAGATTATTATTATGCTAAATACCTAACAAATATCAGTTGAAAAATGCAAGCTATTCATTAAATAAACTAAAATATACAAAGAAAAACAAAGGAGGATAACATTTCATACCACACTTAATTCTATTTATTTAATCTTGTCTCAGGCGCCTATAATATGTAAGTGTTATACAATTACCACAGTGCAAAACACTAAAAACACTGAAACAAAATTTGAAAAGCTCAGATATCTTGCCAAGACAACATCAATCAAACCTCCTATCAAAAGAAATCAGTTGCTCACAGGTACAAAGAATAGGAAAAAAAGGAATAGTAGGAATGAGTTACACACTGGAGAGAGCAAAAATGGTCAAGAATAAGCCATCCCAAATCATGATGGCTGGTTTTAGAGTGTTGTAGGTGTTCACGGTACTTTAGATACAAAACCCTGTGTAACTCTGTAGCATAAATACCATCAATTCTGCAAGAACAGTGAGAGAGGAAGGGACAGGATAACCAAACGAAGTTAAGCACAGATAAACCAAAACACACATATAGTAAATGTCAGCACATTCTGTTCAGTATATTTATGTTTTAAGAATGAAACAATAAGCATGGAATGAGGTCAGAAAAGTATTTCCTTTTTTTTTTTTTTTTTTTTAAAGCATGACACATATAATCCATAACCTGGATAATCTTCTCACGGAAATTTGAGAATTGACCATAAAGTGAATAAACCTTGCAGCATACCAGAAGTGAATAGCTCATTCTTCTCCAGAGGTGCAAACAAAAGGCAGGTTTTCTAAGAGCGGTATCTTCCAGGTCAAGGAGGCCTGTTCAAGGTCAATCTGTGACAACGTTAGGTTTGGTAAAAGACAGAGACAGATGTCATGGTTCCTAACCTTTAGCAGTGTCTCCAGAACAGAATTTGTCATGTTGCATTAGGTACCCAAAATACTCTCTTCTCTCAAAGGGAGACACCCAGAACAGCTAGAGATAGTTAAATGACAAACACCGGTGGCAAAAGTTATCTGAAGCCCCATGCCTTTCTTAAGTTGAGATGTCTCGCTGGGGACTTTGGAAAGGCACTTTGGCACCTAAGAATCCACACTGCAAAACTGATTTTTGAAGAAAAGCTCTTCTACCTTTTTTTTATTTTTTTTTTTTCCTCCCAAGCAGTTTAATAATGTCCTTCCTTCCTATTGAAAAAAAAAAACACCTCTGTGTAGCTATGGACATAGCATACTTCTCAAAACTATTTCTCACCATACAGCACTGCGGACAGTTTGTGTGTATCTATATCTGTAAATAAAAAGGGGCCAAGGACCAGCCTCTGGATTTGAGGCCACAAGGCTCTGACTGGCAGATTTTATATTTCTTAGGACTAGTCTCCTCTTGAGCAGATTTACCCTCCGGGTAGCATAAGAAGAGTATGAACTAAGAGTTAAGCAGTGTGGACAGCAAGGATGCAGTGCTGAAGCCTGCTCTGCTGTTATCTTCTATTTAGGAGAACAGATCTGCTCTGGGGAAGGAGCATTGTTCACCCTCCCTAAGAAATTATACAAGAAAAAACAAGGTTTGTAAAAAGGGATAACAAAATGCGTTACGCCAGCTGACTGAAATTGGGGAAAAAGGTGAGGTTTTGGGACACAAACTTTTTTTACATTTCTGCTGTAAAAGCTTCAGTATTGAAAGCTAAATGCATGTTGGAAGAAATTGCCCTCGTTTATGCCGGTTATAGGGTAAGATATGCCTTACTGTGCCAAGGTGGACTTGAGATTTGTTGGGCCAGAAAGGAAAAGCAAGCTGGAAATATGGCTTTCTAGCCTGGTGAGTAGGTCTGATTAGTGATTCTAGCTTCTGTCCACAGAAGTATCTGGCATTTTGGCATATAAGCCAGCAATGGGACTACAAGCAGGGACAAGAAACACAGGGCTCTCCCCCTGAACTATGTGCCCTAAACATTCACACTTATTGAAGGTGTTAGCAAATGCTGCAGTCCGAGTAAGTAGAATGTTCTCCCAGGAGGATGTGAAGGAAAGGGACTGCTTGTATGGATGCTCTAGCTAGTAGATGTGAGGAAAAAAGAACACTATTCTTTTTCATGGAGAGCAAGATTTGCCTTGTATTTCATGGGGAGCTTAGCTGTGCTGGGACAAAATCAGTATGAAAACCCACTGAGTGGAGCCCCAAGGAAGCTTAAATAGGGAAAGGCTCCATTTCTGAAATGAAAAGTAATATTAGGCAGGAACTAGGTGTGCCTCCTGCTGCTCTTGCAAAGTGATAAATCAAGATGCCCAGTGAGCAACAAATATTTCCAGGAGTGCTGTTTTGATCTTGTTTCCTCCTAAGTCTCAATTTAGGTGCCTAAGTCTATTCTTAGGACTAGTACTGTTCAAAAAATATAGTAATCCAGGGTGAAATATATCTTTGCATCTGCAGTGGCATGCACTTATCTGCATTCTACTGTTATCTCTGCTATCAACTTAGACAAAATCATTGAGCAAATCACATTAATATTGTCTCCTATCATTACCTAGTTTAGGTGTTATGACTACTCATCACCACTGAGAGGACAGAAAAAGTGAAGATTTGGCAGCCTTGGATGGCAGGCAGGTTTTCTTGAATTTAGATGCTGTAGTCACAGTGACTAAGTACTCTGAATAATGTCTGGCTTAATTCATCATTTAGAAAATAGGGAATTGTTATCAAACTCTGCAGAGAGGTGTATGATGATAAGGCAGGCAAAAAGAACAAGATCCATGCCAAATACTGTTATAATTTCATGAATAGCGGGTAAGTAGTGACCGTTATACACTCATTACTCACAGTCTTTTCTTCACCACCTCAGGCAGACCATAGTTTCTGATGAGTTTCGTCTAGATTTAACTCTGTTTTGGGTCAAGTTTCAGGCTCTGAATCAGAAACCTGACAGTGATACCACAACCAATATCTTTGTATGATGCCATTCCTCTAGCAGATGCAACAAATGAGATGGTTTCTTCATCTGTGAATAATTAAAACTGTGCAATAAAAAAAAATTGTCCATCTCAGCAGCGAGCAATTAATTTTACTCATGAGGGTGTGCAACAATTGCATCAGTGTTAAACAGAGGAAGAGGTGGGAAAACACTGTGTAATCTCTGTGTACTCAAATAAGTTCAACACTAGGCCTTGGATTCCTAATTAATTCCTAAGTGTTTCCTGCCATTTTTACCTTCACCTCCTGTCTAAATGCACCATCACACAAGCAAAGAAATAAATAATAAAGAAATTTAAATTACTCCAGATAAAAACAGTAAAAGAAAAAAAAAACAGCTATGGGGGTAAAAATTTTGTTCTAGCTCTTTCTTGGAACGGATCTGAGTATCATGTCAGAAACAGTAATAACAACAACACTATGTGTGTGAAGACAGCTCAGATTGCACTAAGACATGGCCACAGTTGTGGTAAAAATTATTTTCTAACCACACAGAAGCTTCATGCAGAAGGTATGACCATATTCTTGGCAAGTTCCTGCACAAGGCTAGGACTGAGGTGAATACATATGTTACTGCTCACCAGATCCTCCATACAGATAGTATGTACTGAGTACTTCTCTTGATATGAACAAGAAACATTTTTCCTGTTTTTGTGGCCTTCTGAGTAATGCAAGTGTGTTATGAAAAGATACAACCTTAGATATTTGTTGGTACATTTTTTTTGTTAGAGGATTCTAATTTTTATTTTTTTTTACAGTAGAGCACTATGTATGATGTTCAGCCACACTATCCTTGACTTCTTTAATCTTGAAAAGGGCTTGTTCCATGATTCTACGTTGTGCCATGAGATTGTTCAACTGTTAAATGGGGTAATATTATTTTGCCCACCTGGTAAATCGCTTTGGGGTTTGCAAAGGAAACCAACGTATTTATTTTAACTGTTGGATGTTAGTCTCTACATGAAGTCACAGTAATTGTATCCTTCACTATGCACACAATATATATGTATATAAATAAAATGGAGTGTAAATTTGGCCTTTAAGTCTTGGCTCTGGCATGTTGTATTACTTTATGTCAGCCCTGTGTAACATGATACAGATCTGCATTCTGGTATCACTAGTTTGGTCAGAATCAGTGTTTGTTTTACCATCTTGCAAAAGCAATAACTCTTACAGCTGTCCAGACAGATACAAATCTCACTTGAAATATTCAGAATGAATCCTGAGATGGTTTGTTGGCACTCAGAGAAGAAACTGTAGTGCTCTTGCTCAGTTCTTCTACCATGGCCTGAACACTGAGAAAAACAACGTTTACAATTGAGTGAGTTTCCAAACTGCCTAACTTTTCAGTTGTGTGTTTTTTATATGTTAAATATGGTTCAGAAGATTAAAGTCTTCATTTTAGGCAAAGAAAGGAAATAATGTTTCCTGTCCCATTTGCCAAGCTAAGTGAACAACTGTTCCAGCACAATTAGAATTGTTAATTGATTTGAAAACATAGGGCTTTGAAGGTGGAAAACTGCTGACATTATTTCAATGGGGAAATACACTCCTGAGAGAGAGCACTGCAGTACAATTTCTCTCCTTGTTTGGTTGAATATACATCTATAAAAACACTGTGAATCATGCAGTAAAAACTGCTGTGCTGATATCATAAATCTCTGATAATAAAAATTTCATTGTTGAAACAATAAAATAGACTTTTATTATAACACAGAGTATCCACCTAAACATTGTCCTTTTAGCTTCTTTGAGTTAAATGTATGCACAGTTTTACAGTCTATAAACAGATCTGGAATAAAAGTTAATAAATGTCAAAATTTGCATTTCAAAAAATTCTTGCTGCATTTTAGGGAAGATCAATCTATGAACCTTTCAACATTATGTCAAATGAAATGCTAATTGTACCTTTAGGAATTTCAGAGACAGTGACAAGAAACTAAATGCTCTGTTCCTTTGCATCAGCAAGTCGGGATAATTGTATATCTACTCTTGTGAACTTCTAAGAAAAAAAGAAAAATGCTAAGAAAAAAGGGTTTTCTATTCTTTAACTCAGGAGGGTAAACTCCTTCAGCCACCCTTCATCAATCTACCTTCAAATAAAGTGTGTTAACATGTTGACAATGGACAAATCACACAGAGCTACATTTATTCATTTTATAATAGGTTTGTCAAATGAGCTTCAGCTAGAGATTTAAGAGTGAGAAACATTTTCATCCAGGAACAACTGACTTATTCTGTTCAAGTAGCTAGAACATTTTGCAGCGTAATTTCTTTTTTTGGGAACAACTATCTTCCTCCTCCCTTCCCAAATATCAGAAAAGTACTACTTGTTTGGAGGACAAAACCACTAAAATATATAAAGAAGAGGCATAAGAGGTTTTTTATATCCTTTCTATACAAATCCGTAACGCATCCCTTGTTTTGTTTAGTAATCAATCTTAGCAGTTTATCTCTAAGCAATACAAATTATATGCCACAGTGGTAAGTGCATGAACAGACTCGTGCAATAAGGAAATCTAGCTGGAGAGTAGCACCTAATTCAGGTTTGCAATGTTTTCCCCAGTCTTATCCTACCCTCACTGTATTGAATATATTTCCTACAGTTACATGGATACTGTTGAAACATTCACTTACTCTGCGGAGCTTGAGAGACAGAATAAAGTCAGGGACATGTTTATGCTCTTGTTAACCTATTCAGTCAGCTTTATTCTGCTCAGGCCCGGACTAGGTGTCTTCTAACTCTCTAAATGCTTTTATAGCAAGCTATCTGTGGTTTCCAAAACAGAGACCACTTTCATGCTGCCTTTGTGGCTTATGGTCTCTAGGACTACATTTGTATATTTTAGGTCATTCAGTATAAAACCATTCCAAACTGTATGTCATTTAGAAGTTGTATAACTCAGACATACTTCAGAGCTAGAATTAATATTGGAGTATCTATTTCTATTTGTGTTGAAGCTGTGTATGTGAAAAGGAAGCTGCAGATCCTCTAGTTAAGTGTTTGAGCCAGATCCTGCTGTCAATAAAGTTGAAGGTAGTTTTGTCTTTGGTGTGAACAGGAATTAGTTTGGGTCCTTGTATTCATAGGTCCGCCAGAATATGTAACAACTGCCATATTTTTAATTTACACTAAGTAAATATGAAATTATATGCTCAGAAGTGACATTTTAAAGTAATTTCAGACCTATGCAACCTATAACTGCTAGAACACAAGCTACTTACTGGTTCAAATATTCTGGAATACTAAAAATCACTACCCATAATTTTTATTTCAAAAATGCTAGTCTCTATGCCGTCTTCATGCTATATAATAGCTAGATAATCAGAAAATATGGTACATATGGACC
The DNA here is from genome assembly GCF_000699245.1 of Pterocles gutturalis. Lineage (NCBI taxonomy): Eukaryota > Metazoa > Chordata > Aves > Pterocliformes > Pteroclidae > Pterocles > Pterocles gutturalis. Next base: position 45,987 of record NW_010103063.1, on the reverse strand, counting down.
TTACCTACTGGGTACTTTTTTTTATAGCAACTATTTCTGAATGTGTGATTGATCTGCCTTTCAGTAAAACCAATTCCTGACCCTTCATTCCAACAAAATGTTATTCAGCTTCATATTCACTGCACAGTGCGAAGGCATATTGGAAGAACAGGCAGTAAACATTAGGAAGAAAAGGATATAAGAAAAAGCTTGTCATAATCTGCATAAATCATTACATACTCCATGTAATGGTTAGCTATCCTATGTAATAAACAGTGTTGTATTACAACATTTTGGGATAAGTGAATTTCAAGTCAAATTTTTAACCATAATTTCAACATAAATTGAATGGAGTCAGTCAGTTTACTGGGGCCCTTTCTCTGACAATATATCTTTCACAACTATAAGGTTTGTAATCATGTGGATTTTTATTTTAATTTCACTTCATGTCTCCATGAAGAAGAACAGATATGAAACAGTCAGAACTTTCTTAAGCACAATGTTCTTTTTTTTTTTTTTTTTTTCAAGAGTCAAAACTGCAGGCTAATAAAGACCATTTAAAATAAAAGGGACCATTACTCCTCGGTTTTATATGAGCTTACATGCTTTCATTGTGCAAAGTGTGTTATTAATTTAACATGCCAGATTCATAGGTTTCTGCAATATCAGGTTTGATGTATTCATTATCGGCACTCAGTACATTAATTCACGCTGAAGTCCGGTAAATCAAAATTATACCATCTGGCTTCCTGTTCTTAATGATGAATTTGATGTAGGGGTGATTAAGATTGTTAGGCTTTTGAATTTTAATGTAAAAATTAGGGGATTAAAAAGGCATTTAGAAATGACCAATAGTTAGAATAAACTTACTGACAGGATCTAATTTGTGTACTTGCTAGTAAAGCTCCATTTTAATTAGCAGCCACAGTCTTTCAGCACAAGCTCAAAGAGACAGAAGTTTAGTGATTAAGAAGATGAAGCTGTTAAATTGATAAATTGACCTTGAAATACTTGTAACTGTGGGGGATGGCCTAGTAGCTGTATGATTGGTATGTTGTGTTA
>NW_010103063.1:0-44915 GCF_000699245.1 Pterocles gutturalis | reverse complement strand
AGAGTTTCGGGATTGACCCTAGTAATTTTGCCTTTTTAGATGATTGACCAGCTGGGGATGGCAAAAATCACAGAGGTGACCTGCCCAATGTCTAAATTCAATTGCTCAATTTGTAAGCAAAAAAATCCCATTATTATTTAGCACTTGCTGGCAGATAGCCTGAAATACCATCTCGGTTCTTCAACATCTTACTCACTCCCTTTGCCAGAGAGAGGTGCTAAAACATGATAGAAAAGATAATGGGGCTGAAGCGACATCATAAGGTGAATGATGACCTTTCAGCTTCCATTGAGAGCAGAACAGTAGGGACAAATTTGGCTCTCACTTGTTAAATGTTCTTGACAATGCCCAAGCAGTCAAATCTTTGACTATTCCGTTGTACCTATGATATTTTATTAATCTAAAACAAAGACACTGCATATTGTTACATAGAAATTGATAGAAATCTTTAATGGTACAGATAAGATATGTAAGAGCTATAACATGTGAAGGGAAGATAGCTCTGCTTAGGGTGTTTGAGCTTGTTAGAGCTGCATGACATCACATGGAATCATGTTAGGGCCAAGAAGCTAAGGCAACTCAAATTCATAAATGTAGTAAAATATAAATTTAAAAAAACCCTATTGCTCCCATGTTCTGGGAAGGTTCCAGTTATTTGTACCATCTCAGAAAAAATGTGATAATATGTTACGTCTCACCTTCCCTTTGAAATTCCTAAAGGTAGTCACTAATATTGGTACACTGTGGCAGGTATAACTTACAAGAGAAAACGAGTACATTTGTACATATCAACAGTTTGAAGGATTCTTATTCCTTGGCAAGTCAGGGAATATTTTAAGTCTTATATTTTAGAGGAAATCGAATCTTGACTAACCACTGCAATTTATGTCATTTTAAATAAGATATATTTGAATAAGTATATTTTTCATGCCCTAAAAAGACTGATGTCTTCTTTTATAAGCTCATCCTGTGACACACTTGAGTAGGTAGGTATATTGATTTTTTTCTTTTTCTGATGGCAATGAAGTGTAAATGGAAAATATCAGACTTGGCAATCACTTAAACCATGTGAAAATTTCAGAGTGAAGGCTATTAGAGTCACTTTGTGATCTCCCTAGATGACCAAGGAAAAAAACATTTCTACATTTCTTCAGATCCTTTGTGTGACAGCTAAGGAGAATAACATTTTTTCTAATATGCCAGTTTTAGTCTCTAGTTGAGAATAACCTCAGTGCTTTCTTATGTCACTAGCTGAGAGAAGATGAAAGACCCAGCCTTGTGTAAATGGCTTTGTCTAACCATCAGTCTTTAGCTCTGCATGGCAGCTGTACTATTGACATTAGCTTGTGCACTGGGTGAAATTGAAGTGAGTTAAATGTGACCTTGGCTTAGTTGTTGAAGTAGAAATGAACTCTACTGGGAGCGAAAAAAAATAAGACCAGTTTCTCTAACTTCATTTTTTCTTTAATGAGTTTAACAGCACTCTTAGGATTTGATACATTTTATAAAAAAGCTTTTATTTCCTTTTCTATTATACAGTGAGTAATCACCATTAGTAAGGTTAGCTTGCCCTTTTTGTATAAAATCCTGATTTTAGGTGTTTATATCCCAATTACTATAAAAAGTAGATCTCTCTCAAAAAAAAAAAAAATCCACTCTCTTTTCTCTGCATTGTCCTCTGTACCATTTCACAAAAACCTGTTAATCACACTTATCAATTACGGTTAAAATGTTCGAAATATTGCGAAGTGTTCAGTGTGTCTAATGACTTTGCTTTGTCTGTTGGGTTACACTGAAACTCACTGAACTTCTTGCTGGTAAATCATATGCTCATGTGAAAGACATGCAGGTAAGTGAGGATGGTTTGGAGTCAATTCAGGATTTTTATCTTGCTTATATTCTGTGTTTCTTCTGTGTGTACATGACAACATGAGATGCCTGAAGATGAGCAGAAGAACCAGGAACAACTAGTCACATTCTTATCCAGGTCTTCAGCTCATTGTATACAGGAATTCAAACTGGGTGTGTAACTGGGCTACGTACGCCATGTACTCCCACCACTTCACAAGACATTCTCAGAGAAGTAAAACAGAAGTGTGAACCTCACATTCACTGTTGGGGTAATAAACTAGACATATTTTGTAGGGAAGAACTTCAGGGGAAGATGCATAGATGACTAGGGAACAGAAAGATGAGCCATTCTGGGGCTCTGTGGCCCCGGCCAGAAACTTTCAGAGGAAGAACCAGTCACCTGGAAACAAAACTTCCCCCGCCTTCAGGGACACACATTTCCTGTCTGCTGCTAAGATATCTCAGCTCTGCTGCTCAAAGTGAAGGCAGAATGCTCATAACTTGAATAACCTAGTCCTGGGTTCAACATTCCCCAAACTGATAATGCCTCTGGACAAAGAACAATTTGTTCTTGGGGGGAGACCTACAGCAAAAGTACAATGATAAGAGCTTGGGGAGATTGGGCACGGGGCTGGATGTAGCCATTTACCAAAAGACTACCCATTTGTTCCGGGCAGTGGGCCAGGGGCTTTCTTCCAAAAGAGGAAAACTTCAGTGAACTTACAATCACTGAACTGAACAGTGTAATATGATAAACTACTTGAGATACTGGTCAAAGGAATCAGAATGCTATCTAAAAACAAATGAAAGCTACTTGGGTTATATCAGCTTTATATTTTATGGAGATATATGCAGAAGCCTGATAATTTCAATGAAATCTCTCCCAAGATAAAATTTAGTGCTTATCAGAATTTCCTTATTTGGTATTTGTAACCCATTACTTGTGGGGTTTATGCCCAATAAAACACTATTTTCCTCTTCCCATTTCTACATCAGTCAAATAATTCCCACTGAATTACATTTCCCAAGCCTTCTTATGTGGCCCTGGTTTCACTTTCTTACAATTTACTGCTTATAAGCAATGGGTCAAAGGTTTATGTGATATATTCCACTACCCCTAGATTTTCTGTACTGCTGTTTGAAAATTGAAAATCTTTCTTTTCATCTTCAGTGTCTTTCTCTTACATTTTTCTGTATTATTTCATAACCATATATCTGTCCTTGGTCTTAGCCTTTCCAACTGCTCTTTATTTTAGTGTCCACCTCATTCATTTTGACTTATTTTCCAGTTTTGTGCAGTCATCAAATTTCAGTCTGTTACTGCACATTCTGTGCTTCAGATTACTTTTATATAAGGTGAATAAAATCTGTCTTAATAGTGATACTTTGGCCTTGTACTTGTCTGATACTTCCGTCATTCACAACTGTTAGAACTTATAACTACCCTTTATAATATACATGTCAATTCTTAGGACATTAATGTAACATAGTGCCAGTACCATATATCACCAGGTCTGCAGCAAACTTCTCTTGGGTTGCCTCTGAAAAAATTTTTCTAGGAACTCAAAAATAATTTTTTCTATAGCTTTGGTCTGTTTTAATCCGCCTGAATTTCTTTAAACCCCCTTTTTACAAAGAAAGCAAAATATCTCAATTTTATAGTTGTCATAGGTTTTTTTGTTGAATTTGATTAAGATCATAAGACTTATGGATTAGAGGCTCATATCACAGGAAATTTCTTTGATAAAATCAGAGATGAGTGAAAATTTCAGTAGGCTGCTATTTTCACAGGTTTAACAAATCATATGCAGGACCAGATTTATACTTTTAAAGACAAGGTGTCAAGCAACAGAATTTGTGGACTGGAAATTGCAGCCATTACAAGCATCCTTTGAGGCTAGGAGTTTCCAGACTATAGAGAAAATTCCTGGCAAAGTCAAATTCAGCTTTAAAAAAGCACATGGTCAAAAGCTGAGACACCGGTAACTCTCTGGAATACCAAAAGCACCTCCAGCACAGAAAACTGAGTATATATGGCTACATGTGTTAGTGGAACATTTTCTGACTATTGGCAAATGATTGTACATTTCCATAGTTCATGAAGGATACAGCAAATAAACTAATTAATCATAGAATAGAATCATAGAACATCCCAGGTTGGCAGGGACCTCAAAAGGTCATCTAGTCCAACCTTTCACAGAACAGGGAGCCTACATGAGATTACTTAACACATTATCTAATTGCATATTGAAAACTTCCAGGGATGAGGACTCCATTACAGCCCCGGGGAGGTTGTTCCAGTGATTGATTTTTCTTGCTGTAAAAAATTTCTCTCTTGTATCGAGATTAAACCTTTCCCAGTGCAATTTCTATCTGTTTCTCCTTGTCTTCTCCATGTGGATCCTTGTGAAGAGAGAGCCTCCATCCTCTTTTGTAGCTGCTCTTTAAGTACTGGAATATTGTAATGAAGTCACCTTGAACCTTCTCTTCACCAGGGAGAAAAGCCCTAACTTCTTCAGTCTTTCCTCATAGGGCAGGTTCTCCAGCCCTTTGATCATCTTTGTGGCCCTCCTTTGGACCATCCCCAGTCTCTCCACCTCTTTCTTGAATTGTGGGGACTCAGTCCTGCTAGAGTCACAAAATCACAAACGCATAATGAGACTTCTTTAGAGGGGAAGGATCAAAACTTACAATTTAGGCTGCCTTCCTTCCCTTTTTTTTTTTTTTTTTTTTTTTTGTATTTTTGGCTTAATTTTAATATTTTTTTTAACAATTTCCTTGTTAATTCTCTTTGACACCTTACAGATATTTTTTTGTCTCAGAGGACATGATCCAATGCTTTCAACGTCTTCTTATTGTTAGAACAGTATAGTTACATCTCCAGTGTTTATGTTTGTTAATAGTGATCACCTGTCGTTTTATAGAGTTCATTAACAGAGAAAGAGCACAGAACTCAAGAAACATAGAACTTAAAAGTCTTGGTAGATACATAACCATTCATATAGTTTTAAGATAGAAATGCACTTCTGAGTGATTGTGAAATTCACATACGTGGTCTTGTACAGCTTTAGAAAATCCATATAATCAATTGATGCCTTTACTTTTTAAAGTATTTGGTTCACCTTTCATCTTACAAATCAAGCTTTCTAGACGTTAGCTAGATCACTTCTTAAATATGTGCTATTTTGCCCTTTTCAATTCCAATGAGATTATAAATAAATTTCCTAAAGGTTTCACTATCTCTTCTGGGACACTTCATCAAGTGTGTACCTTCTGGTCCTTTAGTTTTGTCAGTCTTTAAATGTTCTAATTTCTAGGTCATCTCTTCCAGCATGATCTTGAGTTTCTTCAGTATGCCTTCCACCTCTGCTGTTAAATTTATGTTAGTTTCTGGCATCTGTTCCCAGTCCTCCTTTGTGAACACTGAGGCCCAGAATTCATTAAAATTTTTAGCAATGCCTACCTAGGCTGTCAATAAATTACTTTCACTGTCTTTTTGAGGACTTACTGTTTCTTTTGCTGATGTCTTGTTCTTATTACTCAATTTATCCTAACGTAATCCTGGTTTCCCCTTTCTTTTACAACAACATAACTCTGAAGTCATTCTGTTAAAAATTATAAGAACCATGCAAGAAAGCAAAAAAACCCCAACTTTCTTCAGCCTTAATCCTCTTTTTCCTCTATGTTGTTGCCTACTTTATGTTCATTTAGCAATTTTCACTGGCCCTCAGCCTGCTGTAAATAAGGGAATTTCCTGTAGCTAGCTGACTTTTCTAATGCTAACAGAAGATGTTATGCCTTCCAAAGATATAGTAGATTGGGTTCTAACATACTCTGTACTTGGTCAATTATTTTAATTCATGCAGATGAGATGTAAAGAGCCATAGAAAAATCTCTTGAAACACTCGCCTTCCCTGACTATCAACATTTATCAGACACAGATCAAGTCCACTGTACGAATGAAGCTGGTATCCTTTTTTTTCCTCCCAGGGTCTATTGAGATTTTTGAGAGAAAGTACCTAAATTATAAATTAATTCAAAAATTTACAGTGTTGTGGGTGGAACCTTGAAGTCCACTGAAAACTGAATACAGCTATTGTCAACTAGTAACAGCTGCGGGTCCACTTAACTAAGGTTTATCTACACAATACTTTTGTATGATGTGAACTAAATGTTAAAGATAACATTAATGTTTGTGTAATATCAACAAAATCAGTACAGCTTTGTGCATGGATGCTTTTATGTCTTTTTAAACATGCTACAGATCAATTAAGATTGTACCAATGTATTTGTATAACTCTTAATAATGTCTATATACTTTAAGATTAAATTTCCAGACAGCTCCTAAAAAGATCTACCTATTTGTACCTTTCATTTTGCAACCATATATAACTCTATCTAAAATGATACACCAAAGTTATTAACTTGTTCAAGACCCTCATAAATTTAGAGCTACAACTACTATTACTGTTGATATTATCTTTGCTATACTTACAGAATTTGCATTCACACGTCTTAGAAAAACCCATGAGTGTCTCATTATTTTAAAATACTTTCATATTTACCTATTTTATATGTTCAAGTATTAAGAGTTTTTCTTCCCCCCCCCCCCCCAGGCATTTTGTTGTCTGTTTTGTTGTTTGATATTATTGTCACCTTGTCCACCCATCTGCTTCTTCAGGCTATTTCTTTCCTTGTTTTTGACAGTGCCTGTATAATGTTTCTCACACATCTGGTTTCTCTCCTATATACTGGCTTAAGCCCTCCCTCATGTTTCTGTGTATCCTCTTAGCATCTGGTAGCTCACTGTGTTTGAGGAGCTGCCTGTTCAGAAATCAACTTTCTGCTGCAATGTTGTGAAACTCCATGTAGGCTGGGGTGAACCTACAGTAGACAATAATTATTATTCAGTGGCTGATGAAAAAATCTTGTACATAATGAAAGAGCCTATTGTTATGCATATACTCGCAGGGACAGCATGAGGGTTTCTGAAGAAACCTCTGGTTTAAATCTTTCAGTTAAAATCACATTCTTCATGTTACATTAATATAACTTTTGCATTTAATAAAAAATGGATTAAGCCTTGAGCATACCATTTTTATAATAATTATCCTGTTTATTTGTTCACCGTACTCCTAGAATGTTTTTATTTACATACTTTAAGACTCCAGCACCATAGATCTAGTTAATGAAGACATAAGACCATGCAGTTGCATCCAGTCTGCCCTGTTGGTCTTTTCCCCTCAATGTTTTTTCCTCCACAAAAAGACATACCTATTTCTTGAACTCACAGATGGTCTTTGCTCTTTCCCCATCATTGTCTCATGTACAACCTTTTGGTTACACTGTGCTACCAGAATTACTTTAATGCAACTCCTCTTGTTTGTGGAGCACTAGTGTAATACCATATTGATTTACATTTACTCCTAATATATATTACATTTTTGTATTTATGCTTGGCTTCAAGAATTTACTTATGTCTTACATGAAAATAACATGAAATACTCGCCACACATAGTATAGAAGTTAACCCTGCACAAACACCAAATGGAAGATCTTTACAGAGTAGAATTTGGAGGTAGGCAGTAAGACAATCTTTCATCCACCATACGGACACTGTCTCTCCTGCTCCACGCACCAGTAACCATGAGGAGTTTGCCTTTCAGTTTACTTGCAGACCCATTGCTTGCCTCATGGCTTTGGTGGCTCAGCTTTCCCCTGCCTCAGACCAACTCCTTCTTCCTCATTCCTTGCTCATGGGAAGAACATTGATGCTTATCACTGTTTTGTGATACACAGTGGGAGCTGGAAGCACCCTCTGTTAGTCATTGCTTGCCTGACATTAAAATCACTGACAGCTTAGAAAACTTGTTTGTATTTGTTTGAATAACTGTTTATCTATCATCATAAATGCTACCTTGGTCCAATAATGGCAGCCACAACAAATCTAAATTCCATCTGTGTGATCACCCTTGGCAGGTCTATATACCTCCTGCCCGGTGAGCAGTGGTGTAAGCTCAAAAATGGATTCATTCAATGTTGGTTTCCCTTTTCTAGTCGTGCACTCCATCCAGTCTGGGAGATCTAGATGACTGGTCTTCAAATTTATTCTTAGTTTATACATTTAATCCACTTCTTTCTTATTTAATAGGATGAAACATCCATCTTCAGGTATCTTTTTTTTGTTCTGCTATTACACCAGTGTTTTGACCGCAACCCTATTATTCTTACTATTCCATGACTTTACCTAAGCAATTTATCTCTCGTATGGAACATCGTCAGCTGCCTTTTTAAAATCTGAGTATAGTATATGCATTGAATTTCTCTTATCTATCATGGCAGTAATGTCTTAAAAAAATTCTATAAGTTAGTTAAGCATGACCTCTCTAGTCTAAGTCCACATTGATTTTCACTGTTTCAAGGAACAGTCTTTCATTAAAAACCAGAAGGTGATTTTGAATATTTCAGTTAAAGAAATTATTTAAATTCTAATTTCTTATGTTGCTTCTTGGTGCTTTTTATAGTTTGATAGCTTGCTACTTCTGTATTTAAGAATTATTAGAAAACCTTCAGCAAATTTATTTGGATAGAAAAAAATATGATTTAACTGAGGTCACAGTGACAAATTTAGTTTTTTATTAGTGTTATATAAGTAGCAAATATTGTTGGAAATAATTTGACACAAACCTAGCAAGAATCCTCCTATCTGGCTCACTATTCATGCTCAAATGAATCTGTCTATATTGTGAAAATTGTGAATTAACACCAGGAATTTTCTTACTCCTCTGTGCTTCTAAGTTACTCCCCATGGAATGAAGTTACAGGAAATACGTTGTATTAGCAGCACCCATATTTGTTAAAGTGGAAATGCTTCACCAGTAAGGAGGGTCTTGCTTTATTCCCTGAAATTGGCAAATTCTCCTTGCCCAATTTTGAAAAATTAATACCTGCACTGTAGGCTTTATCTTTTGTGCTTATGTGCTTTATCTAGGCCTTTGGAGGCTGCAGAGTTCCACAGAGACCTCACTGTTTTTGGCTGGTAACAATAAAAATGTGCAGCCCACTGATGTGGTACACACTTGATCTGCTACAAATACTTTAAAAGTCTCAGCTATATTTACTCCATTACTACTCATCTAAAATCAGCTGAATGCTGCTGGAGGCAACAGAGTTACATGGGGTAAGTTTGACACGAGTGAAAGGAATCAGGCCCATAATCAGCTATTCTACTGAATATTCTATTAAACTACTGAGAATGACATCCAGAGCTGAACCGAAGATAACCACATTTTATAGTGATTTAATATTATTATGTTTCTGAGTGGGGTATGCTCCTTATGCCCAAATGCCAGAACTATTACTGAGAAAGGCTCCTTGATGTGGAAGGAAAGATGAGGTGATAGGAGGGAGCAAGGAGAACAATATAACACAATTGTAAGGAGAGACAGAAGAGCATACTGTGGTAAAATTGGAGCCAAGAGGTGTCATGATGAAGAGAAGAGAAACAATAATAATTTGCATTTTATGCAGCACCTTTTAGTCAATAATATCAAAACACTTTGAAGCTTAGCTTAGCTCTATCTGTTGCTATAAATAAGTACTAGTAACTTATCTTATGAGTGACATATGGAAAACTGTAAGTGGCTTCCCTAAAGAGCAAGACCACAAGAAGGCTGGTTCTGACTCCTAACACTTAGCCAATAAAACGTGCTCCTCTGAAGGACATGGAAACACAAAGTAACTAAAAATGGAAGAAACAAAATGATGTGATGAGGCAGGAATACAGCCTTCACCCTAGACTTTCATGAAATCTGCGTTTGTTTGCCTCCGTTACTCTTACAGCATGGTTGTAACTCCCAGCACTAATGGGATTTAACTCCTAATGCTCACTTTGATATTTCACTCTGGAATGTAGTAACTAGAGGAAAAGGCAAAGAAGACAATTATTCCTAACCTGCATTCTTACTTTTGTAGCAGAATGACTTGAATTCTAACTCAAAATGATAACTATCAACATGACTGCTGGGGAGTAAGCATTTATGTTCACTGGGAATCCACAGTCATAACTTGCTTCAGAAAATCAGTGTCACTGTCCTTTCTTTTGAGAAAGTGAGGCCAACACACCATTTTCTTTTTGGAGACAACTGGTAGCAAGTACCCTTTCATCTTGTAGCCTAGTGGCTAAAGGATACACCAGGGAGGCAACAGCCTTGACTCCTTCAGTTTGAGGAGGTTCAGAATAATGATGCCAGGATTGTTATTTTGCCTTGTAAGCACAACTAGCAATGAATTTCAAACAATCAACAAAAATATATTCTTCTCACTTTCTACCTAAAGGATTTCTTTCTTAATTAGAGAACTGCCACACAAACAGTTCATCTGTTGGCCTAAGTAGCAGATTAAAGCCTGACTGGACAAGGAAAGGAACAAGAAGCTGGAAGAGTGACGAAATGTCCTGAGGTGGGTGTGCTACTTATGGAAACATTTATTTTATCATCACTCAAAACACCTCAGAACTCCTTCTCTTTCCTCTTCCACCTAATTCTTTTCCCTGTCCCATGACTCATTCAAGAGATTTTTGCTTCCACATTTGCATGAAGTGCTGAGTCTGCTGGCTTTGTTTGAGGGGAAAGAAATTCTGACGGGGACTGGTTGAGTAACTGAAATAGAGAGACGTACATTAAAAAACCCCCCATGTTTATGAATGCTCTCATTAAGGGCAGTGTGCCACTTAAATATACATTAAGTTGCTTGTACTTATAAATGTCTGTAGTGTCAGTGTCAGAATAATGATCTAATCAATGCACTTCCTTAAAACACATACATATGGAGGATTCTTCAACTCCTTGTGAACCAGCAAACCTCAGAACCTCACTGCTCTTGGGTATAAGTTGTTCATATTTTGTTGTAAACTAACATAATTTTCCGTGATGCCAGGGAGGTTTATGATACCTGGTGTCTTTTTCTGACTCTGTGCACATCAAAGCATTCACTAAAATGACTAAAAACTGCCTGAGATCCACATTTAAGTCAGCAAGAAAGAGTATTATACTGGGGGCAAGATTGCCAAATGCGTTCTTGTGTTTTTGTGTGGGTAGAGCATTTGGGCCCATCCAGAAGTCTGACACAAAAAGACATTGCTGATAAAGGTAATCGGGAACAAAGCAAAGGTGTTGGAGAATGAAGCCTGAAGGAGGAACAAAAGAATTAGAAAATGTCAGTATCAGCATCTGGATACTTTTAGATGCAGTTCAAGGCATTCATCTCCTTAATCTGATTTATCTCAAGCTGGACATATACCTTTTATCTATAAGGCTTTATATAAGAAAAATCAGTATAACCTGTAGGAAACAGTCTAATATGATATCCTGAAAAATATGCTGCCATAACAACAGAGAACAGAAACTTGCTTCTGCAGTGATGTACAGATAAAAGATGGGTTATTGGGTGTCAGTGTGAACTGCTAAATTTTCCTTCCAAAAATAAAAACAAACAGTAAGAGTCTGAATCTGAACTCATTTATGTAAAGGTAAATATATTGACTTTAGTTGATGGAATTGCTCTGAATACAACTGAGATTAAAACCTAACTTAATGGTCTCTTCCTATGATCAGACCTAATGTAACTGTAGGAGCTACACAGGACTTTAACAAGATCAGAAATTAAACAGTGCGGTAGACTTTAGCAGTGAAAGAAGAGAGTGACCTGACTAGCATATCTGTCTCTGCTGCTCTAGCTTTGATGAATGTTACAGAAACAACAAACTTGAGCCTCAGTTCCAGTGAGGGTAGTATGTATGAAATCTGACTTGCCACATTTTACAGAAAATTTTCTGCATGGTGACCTTTTGCCAAAACAAAATGTATGAAGTTGCTAGCGTTTGCAGGTAGTTGGCAGTTTGCAGTCCAAAGCAAATATAAGAAACTCGATGCTCAGTGGCAGTTACAAAAACTGTTGTGCCTAAACAAAATAATCAGAACACCGTTCCTGAGACACAGTGCTTTATAAATTATTTGTTTAAGGAGTGAGCTGATGGAAAGCAGCATTGCATAACTCAGTCATAAAAATGGAAGAATCTAGGCATAAATATGATAACATAATTGTTCTAAATACATCTTGAAAAAATTATATTATCATATATATAAATACACAAGTATGCAATAATGCCTTATGAAACATCATGTCTTCTTGTTGGAATGATATCATGGACAAAATCATGTCATTGTGTCAGTCAAAGTAACATTTCACATTAACAAGGACAAGATTTTTTGAAATTTTTGATGGGCTTTAGTGCTTTTGGGTAGTACTAGTATTTTAATTAAAAAGAATGATGTATTGTACTGGCAGAAGTCCCAGTAACACCTAAATGACTTATAGACCATTTAGTAGTATAACAAGTGAAGATCTCCCCAATATCCCATTTATTTTCAGCAAAAAGCTTACAATGGATTCTCAATATTTTACTTTTCCCAAAAGTCCATCCTTAATTTTTCATAGAGAAACAACAAGGTACAGTGATTGGGTATAAATCAGTATTTCCCATTATATTCACAACTTCAAGTGCAGACGTTCAGTCTTAGTGTGTCATCCAGACTCCATTTACAATTTGAAACTTTTTCCAACTTACGGACCACACAGATTTTCCAAAAGTAGTATGCATCCTTCTGTCAGCAATTCTGCTGGCAATAGTCTTGGGATTTTATTTGCCTTTCCCATATCAAAAGTTGAGATCCACCTATCTCTTCATTAGTCTGTGAAGAGACAGAAACTACTAGAGTATAGTTCATCCAAACTGTTTTAGACACCTATCTTAGGCTGGAATTAATCCCTCTCCAGAGACACCTGTGCTTTTCATTTCTGTGTATAGAGAAGAATCCCACTGCAGCACCAAAAGCATAAAAAGGAGCCAGATGATTTTTTTTAAGTACCTGGTGGTTTAAGTTGACAAATTTTTATTTCATTTAAACATGAAATAATCTCATCTGAGATTATTCTTTGTTTATCCCAGTTTAAATAGAATAAAATTTTATCATAACCATGTAGGCAGGCACGCTTATAGTAGAAGACTCAGAAAAGGATTACTTTTAAATATTTTTGGGGGAATGTAATAAAACAATATGATAACTTAAAATTTTGCTCTTTCAGTAAAATTCCAGAGTGTATAAAAGTGAAAGTGTATGTAAAGCAACAATGCAACCCTGCAACCTGTGTGTCTCACAAGCACGCCATTAAGTCAGTGTGATCACTTGTATAACTAAGCACTTTGCAAAAATATAATTTAAAAGATTTAGCCCTTATATAATCCTTGTTATTCTGTTTTTAGATTGATGTTCTAAAAGTATGATCTCTTAACAAACATGGAAAAATGGTAAATCTCCCCCATACTTTCAAGATCTGTTGGCCAACAGAGCTTCCAATAAATGAGTTTTTTAAAAAAAATAATTTTAAGAACACCAAATGTGCAAAATTTCCAAATTCCATATGAATGAGAAATTCTGACAAAAATATTGTTTCAGAGGCATCAGAACATATCCAAAAAGTGTCTTACGGGCTTTGCACCTGTGTCCACTGGTTGACATCAAGGGCATAGAGAATATAGTTCACAGGCTGCAATATTTGTGTTTCCAAATGTTGGCACCATCCCAACAGGCCTTGCTCCTTGAAAGATAATGCACAAACTCATCTCAAACACCTGTTTGGTTTTTTTTGGGTTTTTTTGTTGTTTTTTTTTTTTAATTAAAATACTGGTGTAGAGAGCAATAACAAATATTTAACACCATTTTAGATACTCTGAACTGGGACACACCCACACACCAGTGCTATGTCATGTGGGCACACCAGTCTGTTTGAGAGGGAGCTAGCAGTGTGGATGTCAGGCAATCTGCACTACTTAGCAAAGGGTCCTTCCTGGCCTTTCTTATTCAGAAATGCAGATGCATGTCCCAGTGTCCGTCCCAGGGTTTGAATGCTCTGTGGTAGAGAAAGACCGGGAGTCCTGAGGGTCCCCATCCCACCCCGCAAGACTGTCAGGCTATCCAGAAAAATTTTTCAAATAAAATTTAGAAATAGGTCGACCAACTGAGAAACCAGGAAGCCAGGGACAGCAGTTTTAGGCTTATTTCTGTAAATTCCAACTGTTAGATATCTACACAGGTAAGTAGTAGCTTGCAGGATGAACCACCATTTTCCATTTTGCTAAAAAAGAGAAAGTTATTCCGCTTATAACAGGGAGAACTATATGACACTTCTTGCTTTGCCGAAAACAGGCTTGAGAAATAGCTGCCAGAATGGCCACATTCAACCATTCAGCCAACTTGCTTTGGAAATCAAAGGTTTTCCTTTCATTCACTTTGACTTAAAATCAGTAGACACATCCACTCCATTGATACTTGTTACAGTTTAGATCTCTTAGCAAATAATTTCTCTTGGTAAAAGAATTGGAGTTGTACTAACATAACTCAAAGATTATGGGTAGGTACCATTGCAGTTTACTTGCACAGATCAAGGACAAATCAGCACTTGTATTGATACATCATATCTTACCTATTCAGCCATATATTTACATTTAAATCTACCACCAGCTTAATCAGTAGATCTCATGTAGAGGTTATCTTTAAAATTGTCATGTATATGATATAAATCTCTAGTCCACGTACAGAAGGTACTTTCAGAGCATTGTCTATTCATCTCCTGCTTGATGTAGATAACCTTTAGAAGGCCTGCCTAATTTTAAAACAAACAAAGGAAAATTATACTAAACTTCTAACAGAGTATCTCATAAGCAGATGACTCCTGCCACACAAAGCCCAAAGACATCCAAGGCTTATATAATGTAAGAGAAATAATGGAGTTGAATCTAGTGGAGAACCAAGGTATGCAACATTAGTGTTTTATGTAAGTGTAGTCACATCAAAATTAACTTTCAAGCTTTAAATATTTAAGACAAAAAAATCTTGTAGAGACAAATTGATCTAAACAGCTCTTCTTTCTGTGAAACAGAAAAAAACCCAGATAACTGTATTACTCTAAAGTGGCACTTCAAGATTGTCTGATGGAAAAAACAGTCTGATTTCTTACTGTCAGAGAAAAACTATTTCAATTGCTTTTCTGGGGCAAAACGGTGCCACTCAGTAATGAGTTAGGTTGATCTCAGCTGGTTATTTCCTATAGATATGTCAGGAGATATTGTATTGATCCACTGTCAGCTTTTCTAATTTGAAGAAAATTGTTTGACTTCAGTGGAGTACTACACATTTCTTGAACTCCACACTTTTTGGTGTGGGGGGCTCTTATTTATTTATGTTTAACACCAGAAACCTCCATTAATCGTCTGCAGAATACAAGCCACTGTCAGCTTTTCTAATTTGAAGAAAATTGTTTGACTTCAGTGGAGTACTACACATTTCTTGAACTCCACACTTTTTGGTGTGGGGGGGCTCTTATTTATTTATGTTTAACACCAGAAACCTCCATTAATCGTCTGCTTCTGCAATACAAGCAGAATTCCAGCTATCCTTGGCAAGAGACTCTACTGGGAAGTAACCTCAGACAGCTTCGCTGTGGCAATTAAGCACTCATTCATTAGCAGTGTGAAAACATAAATGCTGTTGGAGGAAAACAGACGTATATCACATCCAAACTTGAAGGAAGGAATTTTGTGTTAATTTCACAGATTCCCTTGCTCCAAAACAATTTATTCCAACCTGTCAAGAAGATGGCTTGAACTGCAAATAGTGGTTTGTGAAATCTATTTTCAGTCTTACTGAAAAAAACCCCAAGTAACTCTCAAGAAAGAATTGGGCCCGCACTTCTGATCTATGTATAGTCTTCCAGTTCCTAATTTACACGAGCATTTTATGAAGGGAATTAATCCAATATCGTAGATACACTGGACCAGCTGCTATTGCAAATTTCTTACGCTGTGATTCAGAATTAATCTGCAACTTAGAGAAATTTGCAAATTTTGGTGGCTTTTCTGTGTACAACTCAAATACTTAGGGGTAGCCCTCTAAGCCTAAGTAGGAAAGCATCATTTGCAGACAGAGGAATGGGGGATAAGGTTATGACCAAGGTCCTGGAGTGAATCAGTGTCACTAAGTACAATTTTCTTGTCAACCATCCTTCAAGAAGGCTTATTATTCTTATGAAGAGCCTGATGGTGACCAAATGGGCTGCATTTGTTGTCACTTTTATGCTTTGACTCAGGAGATGATTAATCTGGTAAGCTTTAAAGAGAAGTTAAATTCAACCTCTACTAAATGTTCAACAACTGCAGACGTTAGTGAAGTAAAATATTTTCTGGCAGGGTTGTTATATCTTGCACTACAGGAAGGGAAAGGAAGGGAAGGGAAAGGAAGGCAAGGCAATACAAGGCAGGGCAAGGCAAGGCAACAGAATCCTACCAAGTCTGAAGTATTTTCCATTTCATCCATTACTGAGGGAGAATAGTGGAAGGGCAAAAACTAGGACCTGGTTAAGACCCTTTTATTCTGAAAATAATTTTGCAGTGGTCTGAAATATTTTAATGTAAGCTGTGGTTACACTAGTTGGCATATAGAGCCCTCAGCCCATTAGCCAGATGAAAATTGCTGCAACGTGACAGAAGTTTGACTCCATTTCTGCCTGGAGGCTGGTGTAAACCAGTAACATTAGTTCTTTGCCAGCTGGATACTATTCCTACACTAGATATTGTCTCTTGCCCAGGTAATTCAGTGACTGTCCATTCTTTGTTAACCACTGGAATGAAGGAAAGAATCAGTCTAGGCAAAGGATAAATAATCTTATTAAAACATAGCAAACACAACAACTGGAACTCATTACACTGAGACACGATTGAGCTTCTGGTCTCAGCTTAATTCCCTGAAGATAAGTGTACAGAAGTAAGCACTTTTATCCCTGTGGCACATTTATTAAAAGTCTTAAAAGAGAATCAACAACTGAGAATAGTCAAAAAGTCCACACAACTAATTTGAACCAGGCAGAAGTATTTTGGGTCAGTACTAATGAATTTGACAAGGTAGGGTGGAGAAAATTGTATTTGTTCTGTAGTAAATAAACAAGCCATTCAGTAACAACTATTTGGGAACATTTCCTAAGTCAAATATACTCCACTTGAAATAATGAAGTAAAACTAATAGCATGCAAATGTTTTGTTTTATACATGTGGATTTCATGAGCAAAACCCTATATTTGTATGTTGCATCTCAGTATTTTGGTAGTTACAGCAAAAAGCAAAATTCTTGTCATTCACTGTAGCCATCCACTTGTCTCTGCAATATCAGTATTTATTATTTATGATAGTTTTTGAACTCTTCCTTTAGTGTCTGGTGAGTACAAGAAAACCTAATGTGAATCACAAACATACCAGCAACTCAGTTCAAACAAAAAGTTAGAAACACTTTTTTTTTTAACTGAATCCTGCTGTAACCAATCAACAAAAAACCCCTCCTCTCCCTCCCCCGGCAGCCATATAAACTAAACATTTTACAAGCCTTATTCTAGGTAATATTGCTCTCAAGTTAACAAAAAAGCTTAACTACCCATTTGCAGTCAAAAGTAGTTCGTGTTCACTGGTACAGAACCAGAGCCATTTTCAGACTACCAGGCACATGTGCAACTACATAAGCTATACAATTATAAGACTGTTCTTTGGAAAGTGATATTTGAAGAGTAACAAAACTCGTAGTTTATTTGACCTGCATATAAAACCATTGAAGTATAATACATTTATCATATTAAAAATGCATCATTAAAATTTAAAAGCAGGTGCAGTTACTCAATAAGCTAATGGTATAGTCTGAAGACTCCACTCAAGATTGTATTGTTGAATTCCCTTTGGGATAAAACAGAAAGAGAAAAACAGAGGGAGGGAATTGGAGTGACCTTGCACCAAGGTGCTAGTGCCTGATCCTCCATTTCTGGTAGGCTGTGGTTGAGCTCCACTCTGAGGATCTTTAAAGCACTGCATTTTCAGTGCTGTGAGTGGATGGATGCTACAAGTGAGCAGGAAAAAAAGCAACAGCCACTACAAGGAGATACATGTGTGTGAGTCTGCATGTGTGCTAGGGCACAGCTCCTCCTGTCAGTAAGCCCAAGGCAGCCTGATGAAGGAAAGAAATGAGTACATATGAACAGGAAAATACTAAGAAAGTGAGCAAGTGAAAATTTCCCCTATACTTTAGAAGTAGTCTTGTATATACATAAAATGAACTTGTCTGATTCCTAAAGAAGATTAATGATTGAGGGGATTTCCAGTCTGAATAGTGCAGAAATCAGTCACTTTCTCAAAGCGGCATCTGTTTTTTTCAAGCAGTTCTGTCTTTTTTAGTAGCTCCAATACAAATGTATTTCATATAACTAATAATTTAACTTTAAAACTTATTCTAATTTTTAAAAAATGACCATATGTTTGGTTCCACAGATATAAGACCGTCATCAGATGAAATGTCAAAGCTCCCTTTGACTATGTTTTAGCCAGGAGTTTGGCACAGTGGGAGTGGGTAAGTAGATCAGAGCTGTTTTTGCTGGGAGCTTTACGAGTCCCTTGTTTGAAGTTCAGGATTTTCTCCTTTGGACTGGACTTAATCTGGAAAGGAATCTGCCTTGTTCACATCACACCACGGTGCAAATGGACCCAAGCACAGTAATTAGCAACATTTGGGGGATTCACATCCAAAGGACACCAGAATGACAACGCTAATGTTCCCAGGGCTCCTGACCTCAGGGGGAACCGCTGCTGGGTGAATTCCCATTGTAGGCAAAACTTAAATTGATGAATTTAGGTGACTGTAAAACTTTTGGTGGTTTGAGCCACGGGAGTTTCAGGGAGTTTCTCTCTTCATGTTGGATTTTTGAAATTAAGAAAAGTATATCTGCACTAGAGGGAGAGAAATGGCTCAAGACTGATAGCGGTAGGATAGCTACCAGGCAGCTGGATCGTTTTTAAAGAAGAAAGATGGAACGGAAAAACTGCATGGGGTTGAAAGCTGCATTTTAGTTCAGCCTGCACTCAAATTATGGGTTTTTAAATGCCCATGGCTTTCCAATGTCTACTTTATTTAAGAGAGAACTGCAAGGATGTGGGCCACTTAGTACCAGGTAACATTAATGGCTTCATTCACAGATAAAGTTTATAAATAATGAAGCAGCCAGCTCTAAAAAACCCAGAGAAATCAGTTTATATTTTTTTCATTTTTTAGTCTGCATCTGATAAAAAATCATGAATACTAAATACTGTTTTTGACAAAAAGGAAGTGAATGGGAAAGAGCGAAAAGTAAAGAATTTTAAAATATTGCTTCAATCCTTCTGCTGAAGATTATTTGGCACTTTGTCAGTGATCAATGAGGTTTTAGCTGACCCTCTAATACTGGTTCAAAAAGCTTGCAAGGTCTGTAAGGCATTATGAAATGTGAAAAGTTTATGAAACACCAAGCTCCCACAGCTTCCAGACGTGCTTGCATACTGGGGTGTTGTGGTGGAAATCAGAAGCCTCAGGGGGAAATGTAAAAGCAGCTTTTGCCAAAAAATAGTGCTGGACTGTCCATCAGGTGCTAGAAAAATTTACATCCCTTTCCTTCCTCTTCTGAAACCACTGTCTTCTGTGAGAGATGAAGAGGATTTTTTGGTCCTTTTTTCTTCAACACGCTTAAACAGGAATGTGCAGAAGTAGTAAATTAAGCACAGAAATACATTATTCATGGATATGTATGTATGTATTACGGAAATTGTCTCCTTCACTGAGCAAAACTTTGTCTTGGAATGGATATGGATATACACGTTCTGAATGTAGGCCACATATCATCGGGTTATATTGCTTACAGCACCATCGCACTGTGTAAAGAGACAAAACTGAGGCAGACTTCACAGACTAAAATCATACTGCTGAAAAACAGTGGGTTGGCTGCTGTTTAACTGAAACATAACCTGTAGGCCTGCAAAGAAAAATATTTGAGAGGTGCAAATTCCTCATAGTTGGCATATGTGCCCCAAACATGAAAACTTCTGAGGTATAAGCATCTGAAGTATATATAGCCTTACGGCATATTGACACATATGCATACTCATAGTGATACATTCCCTCAGTTTCCCTAACTATTTTTTCTTATAAAAGTATTATTCAAGCTTCAAACTAAATGATGCAATGCATATTTGAATTTCCGAATAAACTTATACTTTTAAAAGAATACAGCTAACATCTCTACAAGCAGATAGACTCCCAGTGCAATTAGAAGTTCAGAAAAATCACTAGAATATTCAATATGATATACATTTCTTGAATTTCACTGGCAAAGTACACTGCAAATTAACTGAGAACTCATTATTATTTTGGAGGCTGAAACTGTCATTCATTTTCTACCATTCAAACAAGGAAACTTAGTTTGGTACGCTCTTAAGTTTTCTATCAACATAAAATGAAATGGTTAATTTTTCAGCATTTGTTGTTCATTATTCACTAAGGAAAATTATCTGTTTTATAATTTATCATTGATGTTCTATTTATGTACTGTGAGTGGTTGTCGTGGTTTGTTTTTCATCTTTCAAAAACTAAAGATGAACTAGTTCTTTTGTTGTTATTCATAAATGAAAGAAATGAAAACTTGTTCTTCAGGTTCTAAATCCACATGTTTACACTGACAATATATTTCACTCTCAAGAGAAGTCACCTTCATTGTGAACTTTGCCTAGTTCTTGGTTTATTAGGTAATATACCCTACAGGTGACACTGTGGTGCCTATTCAGGTGCCTAAATATACACGGCCAGAGAAATCTTAGATGATTTAAATTATACAGAGTTTCCACACAAAGCTTGCAGATGTGGCAGAGAAAGTACAGAAGACTTCATCCTTTCTGAGCAGTAGCCAAAGGAAGGGATACCCTGAGGAACTGAAAAGGCACCATCTGCCACTGTCATTAGGAAATCAAATCTTTCTTCTCATATTTGTCACTGATGGTATAGGGTACTTTGTCTACCAATTCTACTTGTACTTTCTAAGACCGTATTGAAGAGCGATTCTGGAAAGATGTGCAAAGCCTTTAGGTGCTAAAAAAAGAAATAAACCTGAGGTCAGTCAAGAACTAAAAAACGCAGGATTAGCTCTGAATATGTCTTCTGGTGACCTACTTTAAATGCATGTAAGTTCTAAATTACATCATGCTTGGCTTATGTGTGTACTTTACAAGCACTGAATCCCAAGGACAAAGTCAGTGGTGCCTACTAGGATCATGTTTGCCCCAGCCAACCTGTCTGTTCACCTGTGGTGCAGCAAGGGACTGGACAGACAGGAGGGCCTGGGCTGATTCATGTCTGGATTCCTGCATGGAATCTTACTGGGAAATTCATCAAAATAAGAAGCCAGCCCATTAGATTATATGGTTTACTGGCACTTCAAATCACTTTGTTCATTGATGAGGTGTGAGACTAGGTGGTGACTGACAAGTAATTGCAGCAACAAGTTGTTGTTTTGAGAATAGCATTTAGAGAGTGATTTAAAAGTGTTTGACACTGTATTTGAGTATGGTTGATAATATGTGGTAACAATTGCTGATAGCATTACCAACATGCCTCTTTTCTTTAAGCAGTCAAGATGTATAGGAGTTAGGCATGTAAGTTACTTGTTTCAGGAAATACAGACAAAAGTGGACCTCTCAAGAAAAAAGTGAGTCAACCCCACTGGGAAAAACAATCTGTTAAGAACTCAAAACTCTTGGCAGGCAGCCCAGACCCATAGCTTTTCTTAGACACAATTCTTCACAATGAGTAACTGAAGGGAGTATTAATGGAAATGAAAAAAATCTGGATTGTGATACTAAAGCTTTTTATTCGAGACCCCAACTAATTACTTACAGACATCTTACTAACAAGTTGGGCCATTTACCTATGCTTCAGTAAACAGCAAAACAACCACAAAATAGCATATTCATTAGTCTCTGAGGTAGTAAAATATTGCTATCTTTGATTTCAGTATGTATTTAAAGTATCATTTGCAAAACAATTGTGTAGCACACACACAAGACTCGTTTTGGAATGCACAGAATTCCTTCTTGAAAATCACAGTATTAACTCCCCCATGTTTAAGGAACATGTTTAGCTGGGTGTGCAGCAAAGGCTTCACAACGTGAGTATAATAAAAATTAAATTTAAACGCTCAAGGATGTCCAATTCCACACGACAAGTGTCAAATAAGTTTTAAAATGTCACAACACAAATTCCAGAGTGGGTTCAGCACAGATTCTGTGCAATACACCAATTTCATAACGATCTTTCCCATAAAAATAATTGTCAACAAATGCATCCTAGCAGGTCTCACAATCCCCATGCAACACAACACATTATTTGAATTGCAAGCATTGTGTAGGAACTGTGGCACAGCCTGTGTATTTATCTGAGATTTCTACATATACTCACACAAGAGATTTTTCTCTTCATATATATACAGTATTATTTACTTCAAGGGTAGCTTTTTCCTGCCTTTCTAACAGTTTTGGTGTGCTACATATTAGTACACAGTAATGTTCTGAAATATAGTAATTCCTCCAAAGTGACGCAGTTAAGGACTATAATGAAATACAGTAGCAGTCTGATTCATCCCCTGATGGGCTGAACATGGATTCGCTGTCCTGTTTTATACTTAAATAATAACTGGACTCCTTGCTGATGAGGTTTTGGAACTCTTATTTTGCTTTCAATATAGTTTTCATTCAGTAGATTTGTAGTTTTGGTGATTACTATAGGCTTTTTGTATTGAAAAATACATTTTCACTTGTCGGGATTTTTTTTTAAATCTTTGTAAATTTATCAGTGGTGGCAAATTTTTCTGCAGTTTAGTTTTGATAAATGATGTCTACAGTGGCTTTTAAACAACAAACAAAAAAGAAAACATCTTCATTCATTTTTATATTGATTTAAACCTGCCTAATATATGCCCATTTTCAATAAAATTATTGGTAACATCTAATTCTACAACTCAGAGGAACGGATATACTTACTAATTTTCCTGTTTCTGAAACTTTGAAGATGAGAAGGGAGGGAGGAAGGAGTATACCTGAAGTTTAAGTTGCTCTTTTGCAAATATTTGCTACTCAGATACACTATTTTGTTTCACTTGAAGCTTTATAATTGTTTCATAGTTATTCTTACAGTGACAAGTAAAGACAAATCATTGCCTCTGTCATATAAATGGGAAATTTTTTTAAGAGAGGGACAGAGGGATTTGTTCAAGGTCACCTGAGCAGTCTAAAATAAGGCTGGAAAATGAATTTCTCTAGTCCCAAGTTAACAAGTTATTAAGTCACATTTCCTCTCAGTGTGGTATTACACTCCAATTTGAATTTGGGGGGTCTGTAGACTTTTTTTTGCTATTTGTATTAAGAAGTCATGCAGAAGGATGGAAAGGAATGAAAGAAAAATGTTAACAACAAAAAAAAGGCTTTCTGTTACTGTTAAAGTGAAAAAATATGTCACAAACGTGTTTCCTTTCATATGACAGAAAAGACAGGACTATCTGGTAATACCTCATGGCACAAAGTTTCACTGTGCAACAGAAAAACACTAATGCCCATTCTCTCAAGGATGTGACCAATGCGTACCCATTTACTATCTTGTACAAGGCACAAATTCCCTTTCAGTCTGACTTTGGTTATCAGCATTAGTCTAAGCAGGTTAGTGATCCACGTTTAGAGTAGGGAAGTAAATTATGGCAAACAGATAATAGTATTGCTACCTAGTAATTATTTAAACTCAACAGAATACATGAAAGCCCATGGGTGTGAATTTCCCTCCAAGGAGAGGGGCAGATCAGGTCCCATTCCCCACTTCTTCCCTCCCTTCACAGGAACGAGAAGTCACTACCAGGCTGACAGGATATGGACACAGTGATCCCAAAACCTAAATTCTTTTCCTCTCCAGAGCATCCAAAGGCTAACGAAAGCACACACAAAATTTTCTTGTGATACTTAATGATGTATTTTGTAACAAATGTCCGGGAAGTTTTGGGTCTGGGAGGAGGAGAAAAGATGTGCAGCCTTCTACATTAAACATTAAATATTTGAACATGTTTGCCTTTCCTTTGTCCTGTTACCTTTCATATGCCATTTGTTTTCCGACAATGTGAACTGTTTGAGGTCTTGTCAAGCCCAGGCTGTGTTTTTACAGAGCCGTGTGGACACAGATGGGGCCTGTGAACTCTTATCAAGGAGCTGGGAGGGAGATTATTTCTCCTCTTTTTCTTAGAGGAGAAACTATACCTGCATCATCTTACATACTTCAGGCTTGGTTTCATGATTTGGAGCTAAATTATTTGAAGAAAAAAAAGAAAAAAGAAAAAAAGAAAGAAAAATAATTTAGTTCAGTTCTATGAATAACTGGGCACTTATAATTTAACAGCCCAGTTCTGATCCCAGTAAAAGAGTAATTCCCTTGAAGTCAGTGAAATGGTGCTAGATTTACCTCAGGGCAGAATTTGGCCCCCCATTAGTGATCCAGCTATTAATAGCTTTGCATTGAGAAAAATCACTGAATAAAATAATTGCCTGTCTTGTCAGTGAAACCGTTCTTTTTTTTTTTTAATGTCCTACATAAAATCTTCAGACCAAAATTCAAAGCTATGTAGAATAAATTAATTAATTGGGGAATTAATTGGGCCATGTTGCCTTTTTTAAAACTAAGCTGTGTTTTAGTTATATTTTGTTATATGCCCAGAGGCTCCTGGGCATGGATGGCCTATAAATACAAATGGATAACATATTATTATTAATAATAAAGGTACCACAAAATAGTTTCACTGCTTTTTTCATACAGCTCTTAGAGCAATCACGGTGGAGCAGTAGCGAAGAAAGAGCTGTGGTGAGAGAAGATGTTATTGGAGGAGATTGCTTTGACTATAGAGAGGACCATGTTTCAATTAATTGTTTTTTTCTTCCTCCTCCTCCTTCATCCTCCTCCCCAGTCCTTCACAGACTTTTCATCTTTGTTCGTGCTTGGCAGCGTATGGTAGCTCCCATTTCCATCTTGTTTGCATTCTCTCTGATGTGATTCCTGCAGGAACTGATCTCAGGCAGCTCCTCCTTCCAGGTTCTTCTCTTCTCTTGGGCCTGTAAATCCTCCCATCTGCTTTGGTTAACCTCAACACCACCACGCACATGCATGCTCTGTGGAGAGAAATCCCACAGAGCTACAAGCCCGGTCTTTATCTTTCATTCTTCCCTCTCTTCTTAAACCTATATATTTAATTGTTTTTCCATCCTGTATGAAAATATATCTTACATATTTTTTTTAAATACTTAAAAAGAATATTTTTGCTTTACCAGTTTTTGATGTAAAAACCTGCCTGGCATTTTGACAGCAAATGATTAAAAGCCTTTCTCAGTATTTTACAAGCAAATATGAATTTTAACAAGATAAGTAAACTTACAGAAATGAAGTATTCTATTGTTGTCTAATGCTAAACTAGCTGTCAAGTTTGAGACACTTGCAGTTAGTGTAAGGAATGATTAGAATGAAGGTATGTTAAAAAGAAATACAGGCCAGGTTTTACTTATGTGTTGCAGATATAAAATTCAGATTTATAGATTATTTGGGTGACACCAGCAATAAAGTGGTGATTTAGTTCTGGGGTTTTACATTCTGCTCCACAGATTAGTATATATCATGTGCCTCCAGTTGTGTCTCAAACGTTCTCAAGGTGCTTCCACATCAAGGTATGGGACGAACTTTGTTAAAAACTATTGTCATATATATTAGAGTAAATAATTAAAAAAATAATTTCTTATTATGAGAGGAGACAGTGAGAGAAGAACAAACAGACTTGAAGTGCCAGTGGAGAGGGAAGCTGAGAAGTTAGGAACTTCAACAGCTTTCTGAGGGGGACGTGGGAAAAGAGTGAGAAGGATGGGCCACTGCTTAAAAATGCAGATGAAAGGAATAAAGCCAATGATTAAATGGAAGGACCTGGATGAGGTGTCAGAGTTAGACTGTGAAGTAGTAAGAGACAGTGAAACTTCCTCACCTAAGCATTGGGAATGATGACAGAACATGGTTGAAATACTGTTGATATTCTTCCCTCGCAATCCCTCTCCTTTTTCTGCTTTCTAATCACTGTGAAGAATACTAGCATCCTATTTATCGCTCAGGCCCATAATCCCAATGTCACTGATGACTAAGGTATCATTAACCTTCTAGCAATGCTTTTAACAACTCTAACAGTTTCTTCTTGCATATCTCTAACAAATATTTTCCACTTACTCAAGTAGCCAGACATTCTTTCTTGGTGCTCATTGTCTCAACATTCACAAGGTGAAAATATCTTTTCTTTCGTCTTGACAAATCCTTCCTTGGCTTGTTTGCATACCTTCAAAGTGCTGCATTTACCTACCTCATCATTTTGGCCAGCTCCTGGAATTCTTCAATGGCTCCCTCATCTCTTTCCAATGAAAGTTTAAGTGTTTTTTTCATCTCCAAAGCCCTGTACAATTTTCTCTTTAATTTAATTCTCAGAAGTTGACCAAAGGTGCCAGTTCACACTGTGTTATGTTTTCAAGAAAATGGTTTATCATACTTACGAATATTGTCTTACTGTTTCCTTTTATTCCCGTCTGTCAGTATCTGTCTGTGATCCATCTATATCTTGTAAGCACTACTTGATGCATCCAGGATTTTTGTGCCGTTTTTATATGCAGTGTTTAGTACACTGAAGTGCTCATCTGTGTCTGAAGTTCTTAAACAGTATCTTGCTATAATTATAATATCCATACAGTAAAATATAGTATTATACATGTACCACAACACAACAACATTTAACACTACAGTGCAACACCAAAGTGGGAAAATGAAAGCAGGAGGGGGAAAAGTTGAAGAGGGAACTGCCAGTGTCACCCTGGAGATAGAGATTAAAGGAAGTCTGAGACAATGGAAGAAATCAAATTGTGTGCGTGGGCATCCTGGTTTAAGGTGGATGAACAGAAGAATTTTCCTTTAGAGATGTCCCTCGTATGTTAAATGGTTCCATCTGCAAGATTTAGTTCTCTACATCTGACCTTAAGAGCTGAGGTAGCAAAATAGGTGGTAGGAACCAGAACTTACTGGACAGGTTGTTCTCAGGATGTGTTACCTTTGCTGTAGTGCTGTTTCAGTATCACTTCTCTAATTTTGGTTCTGTTTTTTTTTGGCTTATGAATAGCACTATCTCTATGTCTGTGAAGGAAGCATGATACGGACCAGAAGATTACCTAGATTTATTAATATTAAAGTGTTATTTTATAACAGTTTGATTGATCTGATCCAAACTTTGCAAGCATATATTCAGCACTTACAATGCTAGACACGTTAGTCCTGATTGCTCCTTTATACCCGGTGATGTTTTGAGTCATGTTGTTTTCGTATAAATCTCATCTTAAAATGCCAGTCTTGAACAATCTAAGGAGTTTGGTGATAACAGCTGATTTCCCAAGCTGTGATGTTAGTATCTAAGACAGCACCTCTCAATTTGCTTACTGCCTTTAAATAAGTTTTTCTGCAGAGTTGTATGAGCTCATCTTCCCAGACAAGTTCAGAAACTGGACCAAATGAGAAACTGGGGGTAAACTGCTGTTTTGTCTGCATGGATATGGGGGAATCTGGTCTATGAAGTTCAGTGTTGTCCTCTTTGTGAGCATGGAAAATCCACTTCTGTATTTATGACCAAAAATACCAAAATACTTAATACATTAGATTTCTAGTTTTCCTTGTGAGGTATTAGAATTCACTTTCTGAACACAGCAAAATGAAAAGAGTGGGATGCTGAAGGAGGGCATGGCTTGAACCCACAGAAGTCTGGGGGACAGTTCACTCTCTAGTATAGGTAATTAAAGTCCGAGTTAACTCCACAGATCATGTTCATGGACCTGTATACAAAGTATCTCTAAAAGTTAGGCTGAGTTCACAAATCTCAGGGAAACATTTGCAAATTTTACCCTAAGAACAGCTGGAATCTGGTATCTCTCTACAACACCCTACCCCAAGGTTAATTCTCTGGCTCTAACTTGAGAGCTGCTGGTACTATCCCATATCAAAAGACACCAAAATAAAATAATAATAATAAAAATAAAAGGTCAAATGTCTTAGTGCTCCTGTCATTGTTGGAATGTGTACATCAAGCCTTAAGTATATATCCCTTTCCCTGACCTCATTCTGCATCGCAACTCTACACCTGTTTTCAAAACCTGTGATTTTTTGTGTTTGGGAAACAGTAAAACCTGTGTGAAGAGGAATGTGAGGCACTGTCTTCAGACTAGCTTTAAATTCATAGTTGGCCTAATTTTAGTTTATAAAATTCCTTTGAGAAACTAGAATTTAATATGGGAAGATGTGTATAATGTAACTACTATAAAGAAATTCAGACATTACTTCGATATCTTGGAAGACAGGTTTTGAATTAAGCAGAATGCGTGCAATAAAAATGTTACCAAAATGATTAGCATAAGTAACTGAAAAAATCTGATTATAAGAAGCCAAAGTAGTTTAACACATGACCACATTCATAAGTATGAAATATTATAATTCTATTGTCTATTCTTTCTGTGAAAAGTTAGCTCCTTCAGGAATGTCTTAATGAATAATAAAACTGACTTGATTTTCCCACTGCAGTCAACTTTACTGTCAGGCTATTAATGATTCATAATGACTGTGTGCTTAATAGTTTTATGCCAGATAAAAGCTGTCCAACAGAAGCAGGTAGCCAGTGTCACTCTTGCAACTGCTCTCTTGATATTTTCAGTAATATTGGTAAAAACAATCTCTAAAAATGCAGAACAGCTGAGTTACAATGGGAAAATGGTTTTAAATCACTCAATAACATCAGTGCTGAAGTCACATAAAATTCTTTATTGCATTACCTCTGCTGTAGAAGAAAACACAGAGGACAAGATTGCATGCTGTTCATAAAAAATGGCATATTTTCCTATTCATATAATTTCATATTCTTGGATATTTTATTTTCATAATGCAGTGATTTGGATAACACAACTAGCCAATGTTTAAATGAGAATACGTGTGCTCTGAGAATAGCTGAAAAGAATAACACTCAAATGGTTCTGCACAAGATGATAAACACCCAGACTGCTCTGAAGATGTAGGAGTTTATCTACTGTATATGTAAATGTTTTTCTTTGCTTTGAGGAAAGCCTTTGCAAGAACAATGTCCTTTAACAAAGGTCTAAAAATGCATGTGAAAGCCAAACATAATAACATTGTTATTCTGCCACTTATTAACAGAACAACGGGTCTTACAACAATTAGATATGAATATTGCAAACTGAATTTAATATTAAGCTGTCTTTGAAATGCCACTTTGCAGCAGGTTTTCAAATGCTTAAAGCACAGCAGGAGGCTAACTCCATCTTCAAATATTAAATCAAAACCTTTTTTTAACCTGATAAATCTTTCTGAAAGCAAGTTCTCCTATTCAAGAGAGAATTATTAAACTATCAGGTGAGAAAACTAAACCTCCCAGACTATTCTTGGCACATGGTATGTACCCACAATGATTAAAAACAATAATGAAAAGGATTAATAACATTTTAGAACAGTGTCTGAGAGCATTCTTAACCAAACACAGGGTACAAACTGTTAATAAGTCCAGTGAATTGGAAACAGCATGTACTCAAACATGGTCCTACTCTCTCAGCTAGAAATCCCACGTCAAATGCAAGTCAGTCAGAAATGTGTTCGCTGATCCCTACAGCCAGTTACGTGCCGTTGAAAAGATCAAAGATCTCTAGGAACTGGCAAATGTAAGGGCACCTCACTGAAGAACACCGTAGAAGAATCACAGACACACATTCTGTGCTTGAATACCTGTTCCTAGTAGCACCAGGAACTGTATGCAGTCTTGATATATTTGGTCACTAATAAGTGACAGAAACCACTTATTAAGCTATATAAGACAATACATCTCGCAGAATTCTGTCCAATCCACTTTTTAATGTCGCAAGTGAAAAAGCTTCCTTTGGAAGATAGCCTAATAGAGACAATTGGCAGGAAATATACCTACTTATTTTGCCTGCATTTATCTTTTCTTTTTTTTTTTTTTTTTTTTCAGCCTTATTTCAGCTGCGCTCAGATTTGTATCAGCCAATTCTTTCCCATCCCTGGTGGTTCCAGGACATTTTTAATGTGTTATGTTCTTCCTTTAAACATTGCTACCTAAGTCTCCACATTTAACTTGCTAATTTCCACCCCTGTCACTCAGTGTCAACAATTTCTTTTTTCCTAGTTACTCTGTCTCTTTCCAGAATCTAGTTCTGATTATGAGATACCCAGGAAGGAATGCAGTACAGTGGATGGGATCCCACTAGAGTCCCAGTGAGAAGGCATACTGCCCTCATACTCTGTGGTGAGGTCTTTCATTCCAAAACAGATGACATTTTGTGGCTATCACATCATATCATAGTTCAATTTCACATTTAATGTCCTTCTCCACCCCATATAAAGTGCTTTCTGTTTCTGTCTCCTGTATGGTATTGGTATTCCAGATTATTTTGCTCTTGTTGATTCACACCAGCTCAGCATGTAACTGATTTTGCTGTTTTCTGTCCTAATCTCTCTGGGATGCCTTTTATTACTCTTCTGTCCATGTCATTAATCCTCTCAATGAATTTACTGTCTCTCCCAAATTATTAATGTAAAGGTTAGATAGAAGACTGAACCTAAAACCCACCAATATTCCGTAAGATATTTCCCCATATCAGAAAAAAAATGACATCAATTAGTTGTCACATACATAATTTTCATGCAGCTCGTAAATCACATGGTAATGGTCCTGGCTGAAAATATTTTCTATGCTTTCTTTTTTATATTAAACCAAAATTTGCATGCATATCATCTACTCTTCTGTTTTCTTTCATTTGGACTATTTCCATAGCACCACAATATTTCTCTGTGATTACTCTGCATGTGTGACCTCGAGCAACCTATCATTGTTGTTTCCAAGTCAGGATACAGGCAGGCACATGTCTTGGAGGAGGGCTGCCAGGCTCTGGGTTTGCCTCTCAGCTGGAAGCTGCTGCCTCCCAGGTGAGAATGGTGCCAACCAAGAGGCTTTTGCTTTCTTCCAGAGGAGTTTTGTGTGCAGGGAGTCACAGTCTCGATTGCACAGCTGTGCTTTTGGTGGCCCCACACTAGCTGAGCCTGCTGTGTGGTCGCACGAGTGCTTCTCCATGTCTGCTCCAGGTTTAAGCTCACCTGCCCGATTTTACATTGGAACAGGGGAGATGTTCAGGCAGCCAACAGTGATCTCATCTGGGAGAAGTGGAATAACAGCAGCATGTTTTATAACCCTGTTCACACTGAATAAATATCAATATACAAATCTACTCACTTTGACATGATAGTAACCTTTTGAGTGTAGGTCACCAAGAGCACGCAGGATCCTAGGAAAGGGGCACTATGCCCAGAATTTAGGACTGCCTTTGGTGGTCATATACACAAATATAGACTCATGCAGTACCTGTACCGTAATAATGTTCAGAATTTATAAATTACAGCAAGCTGCTTCCACTTCCAGTGCCAGTAGTAATGGGAATATCTAGCTGGATAAATACTTAATCCCATTTGGTTACGGTATTTCATGCTCATGAATATGTACTGAATATGGCTGTTAAGACATAGGTACCTTCCCCTCAAGTATCCCCCTACTTTCTCTATAGCGTGTCTCTTCTTAATATACTTTATAAACCCTTTGTATTGCCTTTGAAATTCCCTGTATCATATCAATATGTATTTGTTTCCACCTCTCCTTTTTATGTTCTCATAAGTGTCATGATCTGGCTCTCAAGAGCTAAGCTAGCAGTTTTAAGTTCTTTGTCTCCTCCTGTGTGGTGGTCTGCAGCAGAAGTTAATTGCCATTATTTCTTTTTATTTATTTGTTGCTGGTAACCTTATGCAAAAAATGTTGCTGTCACAGCAGTCTTCCCATCTGAAACTGTGGCATTGTCACTGTGTTTTGACAGATGATGGTATTCTCCAGTATCTTCTCTTTTCACCTCTCCACTTGAAGGGACGCCTTCGATTTTATTTCACTTACAAGAATCACTCCAGTTTGTTTCAGTTGTGCCCACCATTTCAGAATTCATAAATGCACTTCCTTTGTCTTGTCTTTTTTTTTAACAGATATTTGTAAATATTTCAGTTCATTGATACTTTACGTGTTTCAGTGTTATTCCATCTTCCTCTATACTTTCTTCTGTGAGAGTCTTACACTGGATAAAATATGACTCCTCGCAAATGTCAGATCTGATTTTAGGACTACCAACCCACTTTTTTCCCACAATAAAATGAAACAAAACCAGACCAAACCAAATAAAAGAGCATTCCTAGAATGCTCTTGAACCAGTTTCTTTTTTTATTGTTTGCTTAAATTGAAGCCTAAATAAAGCAAGCAATTTTCCTATTAATCCATAAATTTGTTATGTAATTTTTATAGACTTCAGTGCTGAATTTCCCCTTTTCTTATGCACTTCTAATATGGGAAGGAAAGCCTGCCGTGATGAGTATTGTTTTATTTTCAGTTCTCTTCTACAACTCTTGAGCTTATTCTGGTTATATTTCACAAAGCACAGTCATGCCTGTTAATAATAATAATAATATTATTAGCTGGGTACCTGGAGGTGGGTGACGCTCCCCATTCCTACCCCAGCCTTGAGTCATTTTTTCATTTTATGAAGGGCAAAGAAAAGGTCTAGATGTGTCTCTTCTCCTTTGGTATTTGTTTTTTAATTATTTTGAGGGCTTCTGTTGTCTCACAAGGTTGTCTCAATGTGATTACCTTTTCAATGACAAAACAACCATTGGAGTGACCAAGTTTAAAATGTTCTATGTGTGATCTCTTAATTTCTTTTTTTTGCATCTATAATCTTCTATTTCTTGACTCACTACCTGTCTTAACGCCTTTTGGTCATCATTGTCATTTGCCTGGTTTGATTTCCTTTGCCTTTCCCACATTCTTCAACTGTCTTATACGTCTCTGAACGACTCTCTCTCAAAGAAGAGGAAACAACAGATACAGGTGGGGTTGACATTCATGCCATTTAACTTTATTTCATCAAAAAGTTAGATGTTTACCCTAACTGAACTGTCTTAACTTCCTCTGTTGTTAACCCAGAGAGAATGGCACTTCCAGACTGTGATATAATCCATACAAGTTCCTAAATTAGGTGAAATAAACCAGCTTCTGAGATTTTCTCTGGACATCTCCAGCTCTTTCCATTATTCCTGAGAGAGAATAGATAGTGACTTTAACTAGATGCCTCCCATACAGATAGCTGATTTTAGAAGAGGCAACTTTTATACTTCCCATTTTCCCTAAAAACTGACATTCAGCAAAACTTACCCTATATAGCAAGATACAAATATGTTCTCTCATGTGATTGAAGTCTACTGTCTGTCATTTCACAAAGGTTTTTTTTAAAAGGTAGATGGTTGTGGTGCTGTCTGCTGGATGAACATCAGGATTCATTAATTCACCTTTGGAGCTCTTATGTTCTTCCTCACTCCCAACCTCCCCTGCCTGTCTCCTGGAAGCAGGGCATCTGGCAACAAAGCAAAGACATTAAATCCTGAAGAAGTCACAAAATAACATCCTGGGTGAGCCAATGTATGAAATAGAAATGTAGATAATAAACATTTTGCTTTCTTTTGTTAGGGATAAACAGCAGTTAGTGTGTTTTTTGTCATTTGTGGTTATCACATGATATAGACTTGGATAAATAACAGTTCTAGGCACCATGTGGGTCTGCAGTTCCTAGGTAGTTTAATGTTTGGTAGCTGTTAGGTGTCAGCTGTGACGTATTTGATATAGGCACTGGTGGTAGAATTTACCTGAATGAGAAACATGTTCAAGCATCTTGGAACTGAGAGGTCTTGAAGCACTGGTCCTCTATATCCTAAACAACTGTTTTAACAGTCTGATTATCATATATACATGGGTAGCACTATAACACTTTTTTAAAAATTAAAATTGTAATTCAGTTGTCCATAGATGCTTTTCAATTTATATAACTTTAACCATTTAGGAGTTAGAGCCTACATGACTAAATTAGTCTAGGTATCCTTTTATAGTGAATAGAAAAAAAACATCTAAAACACAATTCACTGCAGATGCCACACATGCAAAGTAAGAGGAATCATCTTCCAGGGATGGAGAACCCCAACTTTTAAATGCTCAAAGGCAACAAAGACCATGCTATATATATATATATATATAAACAAAAACAAAACAACAAAAAAACTTAGATTTGTGAGCAGGGAAGATAGCTTTGTGCCTACTGGTTTTTTTTGTTGTTTTTGGTTTTTGTTTTTTTTTTTACATTCACATTTGTTTCAAGGCAGTAAAAAGGCCCCTTAAATAAGAATAAAAGACAAGATTTCATGTGTCTTTCCCACATTCTCTGTTGGCTGCCCTGGAAATCCTCCTTCATAGTGGTTTTATTATGGGATTGTGGCACCACACTCTCCACCAAGTTGCTGTTCCAGAGTAGAAACAAACACTGAAGCTTTAGTCCTTGCTGGACTTAAGAGGAGGCACAATGCGGTCAGTGGTCCGAATAAGCAAACAAAAAGGCTAAACAGATAGCTATTAGACAGAGAAGTAAACCTGTTATAAAGCTTGTGAATATTTCAACAGTACCACTATACCTAAGTAGATCCCTCATTTTCATCCAGGTCAGTTGCCAGCAACCACAAACCACATGAAGAGAGGAATCCTCTGTGATCGGGTGTCGCACAAGGACAGGAATTAGGAAGGAAACTCCTCAAGTGTCATGATCACAAGCCTGACTAAAGTTAGAGACAGAACAGCACCAGTGACTGACACAAATTCTTTGCTCTTTCTCTTTCATAATGGATCTCCTCTGGATTGACAGCTGTGCCAAACACGGTGCTGTTGGTAGAGAAATGCAGGTGCTTAAAGCAGTGAACAGTAATACAGACATCTGCTTGGTTGGTTCTCATGGAAGATCTATATAAGCCTCTTGGAAGGCACACCCAAGCCTTGAGCAAGCGCATCACTGAGGCAGCCAAGTGACATCTAGAGATTCGGTACATTGGACTGAGAAATATCCTTACCTCAGCAGCATTTGTTTATAACTTAGGCATAATGTATGATGCAGTTTCTGAGCTGTGTGATTTATCCAAACATCTAAAAGAAAGACATAACATTGCCAGAAGCTTATTCTGGGGTGTCAAAGCAGATTCAGGTTTTTGCATCAATGGCTGACAATCCCAGCTCTTTCACTGAAGAGGCTGTCAGTGCTTTTCAGAACGTGTTCTTAAAAAAAAAAAATAAATCTCTGCACTGGGTGAAATGTCTTAAAAACAGTTATGAAGAATTTTCCGGGAGTCCTGAAAAGAACATATATTGCAAAATGCTGTTCACAAGGGCATTGAAAATTAACACTGCACTGCATAGTGTTTCTTGCAGAAAATCACGCAATGTTATTACATACCTCTTGATAGGAGGTGTCGGCTCCTGTGTTACAGCCAAATTCTAACCTGGATAATTACCTTCTGCTTATCTAAATTCCCTTCACAATTTCAGCTGAATAAGATCTATTGTTTAACTTTACACCTCAAAACGCTAAGAAGTGACTCTAACCTGAGGTGGTCGCACTTTGGTTATTACTTTTGTGAGAATTTTCACGTTCAGAGAATATTGGGCAAATTATTGTTGTATAGAAACTTCATGTAGAATTTATTCTAACATCAAAAACTTGAAGCTGCGAGGTAGAAAGTCTAAAAGGCTTGATGTCTCTCAAGGAAATTATAATTATATATATATACACACATGCATAATTAATAATTAATAAAAAACATTATATGATATATATAAACATATATTCTATATGCATTCACGACAGAATTTAACATATTTTTTTAAAAACTCTTCTTGTTTGGAGCAGACTAAAAGGTATGGAAGAAACTTCTATGATTTTTCCCTCTCTCAAAATTTACAGTTTATGTTTGCATAATTTGCAAAGCCTTTCAGAACCTTCTGCTGGTGTACAATTGGCTATATCAGAGACAAACAGATGAAACACGTAAGGCCTGTGCTTTATCTTCACTCATGTCAATTAGATCTTGTATGCTGCTGGGCTTATTCTAGAACTTTCCAAACTTAGCAGATATTTATGTTTATTAACTTGAATGCCAAGGCTACTGATAGCTGTTTGTTGCCCTCCACTTTTTTTTAAGAGAAAACATATTTCACAGAAGCTTCATTTGTGGTAGTGACTTGGAGTAAGTACCTGTAAGCACAGATCCTTCAAGTAAATGGGAAAATCCATTTCAGAATGCAACTATATTACTCTTTTATGAAAAAAAGAGAGAAACAAAATCTCATAGAACACAACAAACAAACTTATTTTTTGTAGTCACACCATGTACCCTGAATTAGGTCTTTTTCCTTCAGTCAGCCTGGTCTTCTGACGTCTGACAAGAAATTCCCACTTATACCTACTTCTCTGCTTCATCCCCCTCTCTTACAAAATCACAGCTAGTTTTTCAGTTCCAGTTCAGAAAGGCCAGAGGTTATCAGATGAAAGAGATGTAGGGTAAAAAAGACCATCAATCATGTAAAAAAAAAATCATTGTGGAAAAGGACAGACCTGAAGATGTAGAAGTCCGTGTTTTGGCATTTCAGTACTCCAGTTTTAGCCACTGCTTTCACGTATTTTTGAAATATTGTACATTATATTGAATCCCAACTCTTAACCATGTTAATACAACCAGCTATTGAGCTGATTTTAATATTAAGCACAACATTTATGTATAAGAACAGGTGGGATATAGCACCAAGAATGTTCTAGAGAGTACAGCTTCAACTCAACAACTGAAATAAATGAAAAAAATACACACCAAAAAAAAGCATAAAAACCACCTAAGTTTTCCTTTAAGGAATGTAGTCTCAGATGTAGGCACCAAAAATTTTGGAAATTAAAGTCATTGTTTCACCTGCTAGAAGCTACCGATTTTAAAACACCTAACTGTACTGCATTTAACACAACAGGAACAAACCTCAGGATTATGAGTTTAACCTGCAGAAAGACTGTTTCAAAGTTCAAAGTACGTGAACTTTCATCCTCACAGAAGTTGTGGACACCACTGGTTTTGGGACAGAATTTATATTATATGAACTTCATTTAGACTAACTACATTACCCAAATCAAATTAAGTCAAGTCTCTGAAGACAAATTTGAAACTTTACACATATTCCTCATTTGACTTTGTTACACAGTTGATTTATTAGTAATTAAATGCTGACAGGAACATCCAATTTAAATGCAAACAGCCAGAATGTAGGTAGATACACAATATGCAAAAAGAAGCAAACAAAGGAAAAAAAATATTTAGGTACATTTTTAGATATCCATTTAGTGACCAATGAGCTAACCTATGAAGGCCATTGCCCTTTGACTTTTGTATAAATTAATAAATCTGTAATAATGTTTCATGATCTTGTGCCACAGCACAAGCCCTCCCATTTCTTCCCAGAAAAGCAAACTCTAAGTGGCAGGTTTAGTTTCCTGGATGCACCTTTTTGAGAAAACACTGCAATGTGACTGTGGAAGGAAAGTCCTTATCCGTATGTAGCTTATTCTTAAAGGTTTATGCAGAAAAGATAATGCTGAATGTCTTTCCAAAATACACGCCTGCTGAGATTGTTCACAATCTGAATCTGGACCTATTCAGATTTTCTAGTATAAAAGGTCTTTTATGCATTCTCTGCCCCATACTCTAAATTTTTACAATGGAGTGGTCTTCCTCAAATCCTTTAAAAATAACAAAAATAACCCTGCCTGCTAGTCCCCATGTTCCTAACTGGTCATTGGTTAGGTTCCAGACCCTGATTTTTCCTTTGCACACCTGACTGTGTGTAAAGAGACAAGGTTAATGGTATTGCTACTAGGCCAAGTCAGGCAAATAATTTTATCTACATTCAGTTCATCAGCTGTAATATATTTCTTTACCTTACTGTGAATATTATAAGGATAAATTAATTTAAAATCTGTGGGATGCTGAGAATGCACAGCAATGAGTTTCAGAGAAAAACCAATTAAATAAAGAAGTTGGGTATATAACCACTGCTGATCAGTGTTTCTTACACCACTCTACTACTGCCCCAGGTTACAAAATGAAACAAGTAAAGAATTGTACGTGCTATATATCCTTTGCTGAGACTTACAGAAAAGTTCTTAGGCTCCAGTAAGTACTCTCATTCCCACAGTCTCCATAAGGTCAAAGTGGTTTTGCACAATTCTTAATGACTGTTTCCTAACCAAAGCAACCTACTTATTCTGAGAATGATGAGTGGGTTGTGATTTAGTAGTTATGGGTTTCAGCAGCACCAAAGTAAAACACTGTTTGTTGTTTATAGTTACTTTTCTCTTAAATGGAAAATTATACTCTCCCGAAAAAAGACTAAGTTATTGGTGTTATTCCAATAAGGTACTGACTGACATATGCCAATTTACTTGTCATCAAATTCAACATGCCAATATTAACATTTTCCTAACTGATTTTGAATTTTTCTCACAAACCAAGTTTTAATAGCACCTCCCTAGGGCTATGAACATGTATTTACTACATGATATGATGAAAAAATAAAAGAAAACCTACATTTATTCATTATCATATATATAATTTACGTTGGGTAAACTGGATAATACTTTCAAGAATCAACTAACATGAAAAGCATATTTGATAAACATGAATCCTTTTTATAATTAATATTCCTTTTTCCAGATTTCTGCAATATGTTCTGACTTGTATCTGACTATGTTGTTTCAAATATAAAGGTTTTTTTTAAACTAATCATACAAACCTATAGCAAGTGAGATCCTCTAAAAAGACAAGAAGACATTTAAATAGGTAAGTGAAAATGTCTAGAATTCTAGATGTAAGCACAGAGAATTGTAAGTGGATATACTCCATTTCTGGTTTTCAACAGTGGAACAGAGACTGTATGTGCACTCATTTATTAGGCCTCCTAATCCATCAGCCACATGCTCACTGCATCAGATCCAGCAAGTAGTTAAAAAGTCCTAACTTCCAACATCTTTCAATTTAAGAACAACAGAAATTTAGAAGCCTCATTTTTAATTTTTTATTTTTTTTTAATATAGAGCAATACACAACAGTTTTTAAAACTGTGGAAACTGTAAAAGCAAAGGAAGGACAAAAGGACTTGACAAAAGTGTCTGCACTTGCATATTATAATTCTTGTAAGTGCTTCATAATTTGCAGAGTTTGGTATATTGATATTTGATTAGTACCTGGGAAGGGAATGAACACTTTCTTGTGTTTAGCTATCTTTGGGAACAGCAGTAACATACTCAGGTCCCTGGGCTTTACTTCAGGTTAGTGGAACACTTTGAATCAGGCACTGTCAAAACCACTTGATTGGCTGCTCAGTGCAACCTCACATGCAGCAGTGTGCAGTCAGCCAATCACCATGTTAACGAGGTCATAGTAGTGTAACACACTCCTATAACTCAGAGATCACAAAAGACATTAAAATTCCGATACCCCATTCATAAGGAAAAGATTGTAATGAGAACAGAGACTGGCACAACATTAATTCATTGTGTGACAAAGAATATAATGAGAATGGGAAATAGTACAAACATAACTCATTCTTGTTACAGCTTTAAGATTGTAATGTCATGGTTCATATCACATACTTAGGAAGAAAGGTACAGTAGAAGAAGAGTTGCAATATTAAACATAGTTAATCTGAACTCACTACACATTATTATATATGCAATATAATAAAAAATGAAACATTACTTGGAAATGGTTTCTTAAGAGTGTTATAATTTCTTCATACATTTTTGTTAACGTTTTGTTAATACTGTTGATATGAAGGGTTGCAGTGTGTGTATATATTTATCAACAGAGCTGTCCTCAACATCTTTTACTCATGTATCTCTTTAGAAATCAATTATAATTACTAATACAAATATTGAGGACCGTATCGGTGTCTCTCATGACACACATTAAGAGTCTGCCAAGACAGAGGCAGTCGTGTTTAGTAATTTTGTCTGATACAGTGAAATGAAGTAAAGTCATAAAACAAGTGATGTATTTACCTCCTGAAATTATTGAATAATTTTAGTTATTGCTCATCTACCACTCACTCAGTAATGTGCAATATCTTACCTAATGTAGTAGACTTTATTGAAGCATTTAGCTGATAAGACATGAAAAACCTTTGACTACCCACCTGATAGTTTGCCAAAGCCCAAAGCAACTTGTTTCATTCACCAGGCTCTATGCAAGATCTCCAAAACGATACATTTTATTTTGGTTTTAAAAGTAAATTATTAACTTTGTGGTCATTTCTGCTAAATAAGAAAAGTTCTCAGAGACACACCCACTATATTAAAATTCAGTATCAACAGGAAATTTCAATACAGCAAAAATACTGTCAGATGTTCTCTACTTACTTTCCTTGAAACTTTGTTCTCTGCTTCTATGTATTGCCTCTGAATGGGCACATCCAACATCAGCAACTAGGACTTCATCACAAAAAGTTTGTTTGTCCAAATTCAGCTCCAAATGTTTGCAGGGTGAACACTTACGAAGCTTCCATACCCAAAGTAGAGAATGGAGGACATCCTGTCACCATCACAGTTTTTGCAATGCACAGGTCATATCTAGCACATTCAAAATTTGTAAAAAACCCCCTCTTGATCAGCCTTATATAAAGGTTTCTCAGGTAAGAAGTAGCCCTTACGTTGTAGAGTAGACAATGCACTTCTGTTATCACTGGGTAATCACTGCCATCTGAAGGATCTTGGGACCAGATCCAAACAAATAACCTTAGAATTATAGCTTCTGCAGAAATTCAGAAACTTTATCCAAGAGTATGGTTCATAAAATCTGTGACAAGTCTTTAATAATCTAAGGTCTCTCAAGCTTTCGATCTCTCCCTTGTACACAAGCATGTTGCTTTTGCTTTGGTTCTCTTTATTTCCATTGAAGATATAACTCCTCGCACACTTGCAGAGATTGCATTTCACAATTTCTTATTTATCAGCATTCATACTCCGTACATCTTTGTTCTGCATTCACATGCAGTTTTGACCTTTTGACTATCCAACAGAAACTTCCAATCCATTTATTTCTATGTGAATGCACAGTGTCAAGGGAAAGATAGGTGATCATTAGTTTTACAAAAGAAAATCAACTTCCAACAGGTAAATGAAAAGCAGATTTGTAACATGATATACATGTCAAATGTCAGACAGGCAACATTTTTAAGTGGTTCTAGAGGTGTTCTAGAACAGCTTCACCTTTTTTTTCTTCACAGAGAAATTACATGGAACTGTCTAACAGAAATCATATATCACAGACTGTTTGAAGCTGGAAGGGACCTCTGGAGGTCATCTTGTCCAAATCCCCAGCTCAAGCAGGGTAACCTAAAGCCAGTTGCCCAGGATGGTGTCCAGATGGCTTTTGAATATCTGCAAAGATGGAAACTCCACAACATACCTGGGCAATCTGTGCCAATGCTCAGTTACCCTCACAGTAGTGTTTCCTGATGTTCAGACAGAACTTCCTGTGTTTCAGTTTCTGCCTATTGCCTCTGGTCCTGTCACTGGACACCACTGAAAAGAGCCTGGCTTCTGCCTCCATGCACCCTCCCTTCAGGTATTTATACACATTGAGGAGATCTCCCCTGAGCCTTCTCTTCTCCAGGATGAACAGTCCCAGCTCTCTCAGTCTTTCCTCACAGGAGAGATGCTCCAGTCCCTTCGTCATCTTTGTGACCCTTCACTGGACTCTCTCCAGTAGCTCCTGCCTCTAAACACAGTATTCCAGGTGTGGCCTTTACCTGTGCTGAGTGGAGGTGACCACTGCCAAGTATAGAAAATATTAAAAAATAATTTGTTGTTGAATTAGAAAAAAATAGATTCAAAAGAATTTGCTCTTGAACTGGAAGAAAATCTACCAGATTTCAGCTAAAAAGCTTAAGACTTTGAAACAGATCAACATATGAATATGACCTGTTACAATATTATTGGCAAACTTAGAGAGATTTATTGTGACAAAAATAAAACCTCATTTATTTTTTCCCTCCTCTAAAATGAAAGCTAAGATAGTAACAAAATTGTAAAATT
Organism: Pterocles gutturalis; assembly: GCF_000699245.1. Classification (NCBI taxonomy): domain Eukaryota; kingdom Metazoa; phylum Chordata; class Aves; order Pterocliformes; family Pteroclidae; genus Pterocles; species Pterocles gutturalis. Next base: position 2,917 of record NW_010103063.1, on the reverse strand, counting down.
GTACCACATGGATCATTCATTTGTCCAAAAGACAATTGTTTCTTGAGAATCATAATTCTGTTTTCAGTAAATTGGTTAAAAAATAAAGGAAATTGCTTTTATGTGGTTACTGTTTTTTCTAGCCCAGGTGGATTTATTTGATTCAATATTTGTATAAATAAGTGCATTCCTATAAGTGGCAAATATGTTTTTATAGTATTAGCTGCATTTTAGTATCCACATTACATCCAGGTACGTTGTCAAAATGAGATGGGTGTAAAGACCATGAACAGAGGGAAAAATGTGATTGTGTGAGGTATGTTATGACAGCTCTGTATGCATAATACATGCATCCCAGGAGGCAATTCTGCATCTGTTACATATATTTATGTATTTTTCCTTGTACTTTTGGAGGTATTTAAGATTTATGGTGACAGATTCTTCCCCTTAAAGACAATAAAAGCAGAATATGCAACAAGGGTACGATTTTGTTAGTGAGTGAAGTGAGCCGGGTGTGAAAGTTGTGCACATGGTAGGCTTTGTGAAGGTTAAGAAATTTCTGTTCTCAGCACTTAGTAGCCTTTCTGCAGTGGCTTTCAAAACACTTTCAAAACAAACCTCTAATAGATTTGATCTATGAGCAGCTAAAGTACGTTTGTGTTCATTATAATGACTGAAGGAGGGTAAGAAAACAATTGCTAGATGTTAAAGACTAACACAGAAATGATGAAGACATTTTGTGAGTGAAAAGAAAAATCCTGAAGTCTCAGGGAACGAAGAAAGTGATGATAAATGAAGACAACACCACAAGGGTAAAGAGACAGAAAAGGTAAAATGGCTAAAGAGACAGACAGTTTTATACAACTAACTTTGAAGAAACAACACACTGTGTTGTACTGTAATTACTTCTCCCAGCCATTGAATTTTCTATGAAGAGATAGATGAGCCTTCTACTAACTTCCATTACACAGCAGGTAAATTTTAGTCTCTGTTAATACAGGAGATTTGAAAAACCACCTACTTCAGAAAATTCTTAGATACACTTGGAGGGCAAAGGATAATATTTATGCTGTTAAATTTTGACTCTTTGAAACAATGACTTCTGTACAGCCTTCTTTCAACATTAGCAGACCATCTAGAGAAAGAAACAAACAGAAAGGTGTGCCTCAAGGCACAAACCAGAAAGAAGCTCCAACTTTCAGATGTACGCAATTCTACAATTGTCTCATATGTTTTTAAGTTTCTTTGAAGATATTTTATATCAGTCACTGTTTGAGACAGGCTTTTAAACCAGATGAACTGCTCATTTTATCTGGTATGTCAATTACTATATCTAAAGTTAAAATAAAACACGAAAAATTAAAAATAGAGATAATGAGAAACCCTGAAAGTGAAAATATAAATTTGTTGGACAACATATTCTTCTTCCATCCTTATTATTTGTAAGCAATTTTCATTTACCTGAAGAGCAGAAGACACAGAAATTCTTTAAGGAATTTAAGATATTCCACAAAAATTAGTAAAGAAGTTATTCCTACTAACTAGATGATAAATGTATATTTTCATGTACTATCAATAAAAAAACTCTAAAAATTCATATTTCCCTTAGCTGGAACTAAAAGGCAAACAGTTACCAAACTGTACTCTGTTGACTAAATATAGTTAGTAAAAGAGATCTATATTAAAATAAAGCACAACTCTTATCAATAATGTTACACTATATTGAAAAATTACATTTACAAATCATGTATGAATATAGTGTTGTCTTTATTGAGCTCGAGAAGCTCAAGAAGTGAGCCCATATGAACCTCATAAGGTTCAACAAGGCCAAGCGCAAGGTCCTGCATATGGGTCGGGGCAGCCTCCAGTATTGATGCAGTCTGGGGGATGAAGGTGCTGAGAGTAGCCCTGAAGAGAAGGACTTGGAGGTACTGGTGGATGAAAAGCTCAACATGAGCTGGCAATGTGCGCTCGCAGCCCAGAAAGGCAACTGTGTCCTGGGCTGCATCAAAAGAAGCGTGACCAGCAGGCTGAGGGAGACGATTCTCCCCCTCTACTCCACTCTTGTGAGATCCCACCTGGAGTACTGCATCCAGTCCTGGGCCCTCCAGAGCAGGTAAGACATGGATCTGTTGGAGCAAGTTCAGAGGAGGGCCACAAAAATGATCAAAGGGAACACCTCTCCTGTGAAGAAAGGCTTGAGAGATGGGGTGAAACAGGCGTGCTCAGCTCGCTCCCTGACATGCCTGTACACAAATGCGTGCAGCATGGGGAATAAGCAGGAGGAGTTAGAAATCCGTGTTCGGTCAGGAGATTATGACCTGGTGGCAATTACAGAGACATGGTGGGACAGCTCCCATGACTGGAATGTAGTCATGGGTGGCTATACCCTTCTCAGGAAAGACAGGCCAGCAAGGCGAGGTGGGGGAGTTGCTCTTTATGTGAGAGAGCAACTACAATGTATTGAGTACTGTCCAGGGGTGGGTGACGAGCGAGTTGAGAGTTTGTGGGTGAGAATTAAGAGACAGGCTGGCATGGGTGACACTGTCGTGGGTGTCTATTACAGGCCACCAGATCAGGACGAGGAAGTAGACGAGGCCTTCTACAGGCAGCTGACAGCAGCCTCGCAATTACAGGCCCTGGTTATCATGGGGGATTTTAACTACCCTGATATTTGCTGGAAGGCCTACTCAGCCAGCCATCCGCAGTCCAGGAGGTTTCTCCAGTGCATTGATGATAACTTCCTGATGCAAATGGTGGATGAGCCGACTAGGAGAGGAGCGCTGCTAGATCACAAATAAGGAGGGTCTGGTTGAAGAGGTGAAGGTTGAGGGCAGCCTTGGTTGCAGTGACCATGAGGTGGTGGAGTTCAGGAGATCATGTGGCCGCAATAGAATACCAAGCAGAACAGCAAGCCTGGACTTCAGTAGGGCCAACT
>NW_010103062.1:0-11793 GCF_000699245.1 Pterocles gutturalis | reverse complement strand
TTTCCCCTTTTCCAGTCAGTGGAAACTTCGCCAGACAGCCATGACCTTTTAAATATGACAGTTAATGTTAACGTCTTGGCAACTTCATCCTCCAGTTGCCTCAGGACCTGTGGATGGATCTCGTCAGGTCCCATGGACTTGTGCACCTTCAGGTTCTTTACATGGTCTCAAACCTGGTCTTCACTTACAGTGGGCAGATCTTCCTTCTCCCAGTTCTTACCTTCACTTTCTGCAACTTGGGCAGTGCAGCCAGAGCCCTTGGTGGTGAAGACGGAGGCAAAGAAGTCATCGAGCACCACAGCCTTCTCCGTATCCCCTGTGGCCAGGTCTCCAGTTTCCTTTGGAGAGGGCCCACATCTTCCCTAGACTTCCTTTTGTTGACAATGTACTTACAGGAGGTCTTCTTGTTCCCCTTTATATCCCTGCTCATATTTAATTCTATCTGGGCTTTAGCTCTCCTAACCTGATCCCTGGCTGCTCAGACAGCCTCTTTGTATACCTCCCAGCTAACTCATTCTTGCATTCACTCCCTATATATTTTATTTTTGTGCCTGAGTAAGTCCGGGAGCTCCTTGTTCATTCACGGAGGCCTCCTGGCATTCTTGCCCACCCTCCTCCTCCTTGGGATGCACTGCTCCTGTGCTTGAGGAGATGTCCCTTGATTACTGACCAGCTTCCTTGGGCCCCTCTTCCCTCCAGGGCTTTGTCCCATGACACTCTGCCAAGCAGGTCCCTGAAGAGGTCAAAGTCTGCTCTCTTGAAGTCCAGAGTAGTGAGCTTGCTGTGCACCCTCTTCAAAATCCTAATGATCTTGAACTCAATCATTTCATGGACACTGCAGCCAAGGCTACCCTTGAGCTTCACATTACTCACCAGGCCCTCCTCATTGGTAAGGACAAGTTCCAGCACAGCACCTTTTCTCATTGGTTCCTGTACCACTTGGAAGGGAAGTTGTCATCAATGCATTCCAGGAACATCTTTGATTGCTGGTGCCCTGCTGTGTTGTCCTGCCAAAAGATATCAGGGTGGTTGAAGTCCCCCATGAGGACCACAGCTTGTGAACACGAATCTGTTTCTATCTTTTTATAGAGGGCCTCATCTACTCAGTCTTCTTGGTCAGGTGGCCTGTAGCAGACCCCCACTATGACATCTCCTTCCCTGCCTTCCCTTTATTCCTTTATCCCTATATATTTGTTTACTTTTTATATATTTATATATATTTATTCCCTGTATGCTTCCCTTTATTTTTGATGTTCTTAATAGTTTGATCTTCTTGTCTTCAAGCGGTTGAGATTATAATGGATATACAAGATACCTATATTATTATCAGATAGGAAAACTAGCTACGAACACTTAAATGTTGTTAATTGCCTTTTTAACTTCTAATTTTAGAACAGATGCTACAATCTACTGCACTAGTATTGTATAACAGAGAGCTGCCAGTTCTGACCTCTGTAACCTAAAATGATATCTGCAGTACACTGATATGCAATACGAATGTAAATGAAAACCTCCATTGTGTCTGTTCAAAATAATGTATGTGTGATCTATATTCCATTCTGGTTAGCACAGAGAAAAACCTCACGTAATGGAGATGCCTTCAGAGCTTAATTCTGTTTTCAGAGCTTTTACCAAGAAACAAATGAAGGTGTTTATTAGGGAGAGACGACCTAGAGAAAAGCATGAGGAAAGCCAAGAGACCATGGCTGGAGTGTAACACCATACACATCAAAGCTGCTGGAGGACAGTAGTCACTCATTCTTTCCTTTGCCAACTATGCTGCACTAGTAAGTCCTTTATTATTAAATGCACTCAACAAGATTACCCACACTGCCCAGAGCCTGAAACGTCGCTATAGACTACATATTCAATACCTGGAGTGCAGAGCTAGGGACTTGGGAAAAGCAGACTACTTCAGATAGCTAAAACCTGCAGGAGCAAAAAAGTGCATGGTGGGTAAACAGATTTGTTCTCTCATAGAAAAGTGTTGTGAAATAGAGGGCACTTGTGTAAGTATTTGGGTTTGAACCTGGGATGGTGTTACTTATGATATGTGGCACTTGCAAATGTATGTTTGTTCTCTGCATCAGCTAGTCTCTTTTTCCCAGAAAGCATCAAAAATTCTTTTAAAGAAGAATTCTGGGCTCCTGAAAAGTTTGTAAGATATCTTCCCTCTTCCAGCAACGTGTACAATCTGCTCACCAGCCTCTGGGCAGTAATGTTTCTTTCCTTTCTTGTATTATCCCCCTGCCTCCCACCCCCATACGCAAAGGCAAACACAATCGACTTCTACATAAATCATTGCAGAAAATCAGTTTCCCCCAAGTGTCCAAAATTACATGAATTTCCAGTGCCTCAGTGGCTCATGTTGTTGAAATGTGTGTGTTTCTCATTCTCATTTCCCTTCAGAGCCTGGGCCCTGCACCAGCATAATTTCCTGAGTTGTGGAGGCAGCTCAGGTACACTTCTTGAAATTCTTCCCCATGACAACCTTCTGTCTTTTGGTAAACACTGTTGCTGTAAATCAAATAGAATAGGCAGCAATGTTCTACTGAAGAATAGGAGCAGGTGCTACCTCTGTGATAAACCTTGACTCTGAAGCTAGGGAAGCTGGCCTCTTGAATGCCATTTGGCATGGCCTTCCCAAGAGCTGCTACATACATACAGCATATTGATTGATCTTCTGCTTTTCCTCTCTACAATTGAAGCTCCTGCTGACTTTTGTCTTCACTTCCTGACGCATTGCTTTTAGAAAGCAAAATTATGTTTTCTACCTGTGTAAAACCAATTATTCAGGCAGTGAAACTACTCCCATTTGAGAGGGACATGCTGCAAAACTTAGTAAACACACATAATAGATTATGCATGGATGAGGGTCTCAGGCAGAAAAATAGGTTCCACCTTCTTATTATTCTCAGAAGAAATGAAATCAAAAGGTTTAAAAATACATGGAAAACAAGTATTCTGTTTAGTTACACTCCAAGCTTTTTGATACTAGACCTTTCAAATAAAACAGAAAATATATGGCTTTGTTGTCATGTTTCTTTAGCTAAGAAAAAAAAGGCTATCTGGGTCTAACAGATTACTTCTTTCTTCATCTCAGTTCAAAGAAAGTCTTTTCCCTGGCTTCTGGCAAGCTATTAGAGCTCAGAGGTGTGATTCAAAAAGAGCCATGCATGAAAGACACAGTATGTGTTTCTCCATTGAACGCATTTTTCTCCCTCTTTACTGATGTCTTGACACTGCAGCTCTGTTCAACCTAAATATATATATTTAAACAGTAGAGCTCTTGATGTGATGCTTTGTCTATGTGTCCTTAACCAGGGTGTTCACTGCCGTTGTTGGTTGACTGAACTTGTCATATATTTCAGCAGCTGTCATAGAGCTGGAGTGATCTGGGACACTGGATGAATACAAAGATGTTGACATTACCACAGTATGTATGTTTTACTTTACAAGGCTGACGGGTGAGTAATTACGAAGGCAATCCTAGTGACAAATGAGATTAACAACCACTAATCTACATTTCATATTCTTGAAACTAGAGCCATGTGACTTTGCTTTGTTTTTCTAACCAGATGAGAATAATAATGTAGTAAAATCTGAGGAAGCAGATAAAGCTTAAAGTAAGTATTTCCTTATGAATGTACTTATTCCAAGAACATAAAGAATTATTCATAGAGTAGAAGAAATTTTAAACACAAACCACCAGGCCCTGCTGAAAGCTAACCAGAATATTTCAGTGGATAATTGTGCAACTGTGTATACCATGGAGACTTTTGTTTTCCTTCTGCTATGCAAAGCTAGTAGCAAGACTTTGAGAAATATTTTTAAAAATAACATTTTCTAGCATCTTGCATTTTCTTGAATTAATGCTTTTACTTGAAGTTATTTGAACTGGCAAAATGCTATCTGAAAAATTATCCCAGAGAATGCTAGCAAATCCAAAGGAAGATTAAAATTTGTTACAAGCACAACATTAAGTCTCATTTGTCTGCATTTCAATACAGTTACCACAAATATGGAAACAAGCTTCTCACAGTATAGAGTTCCAACTGCAGAATTAATTTTTTTCAGAAAATGTATAGATAGATGCTCCTTCAGGAATTATTGTCTGCTTATTATTTTGATCCTCATTTGTAAGTATCTCTCTTTTACTGGATCATATTAAGGACGATTTTCAAATAACATAATCTTACTAATTTCTTCAAGATCATTTTTGTTGTGTTTTATTCCTTCCTCTCAACTCTTGTTTCTCCCCTCCCTAACACCCCCAAACCCATCACCAATTAAGATGGATAACAACATTATTTTATTTTACAGAAAACGAAATGAGACAGAGACTTCCTTAAAGCTACTCAACGAATCAGAGGTAAAGGCAGAACCCAAACCTACTTTCAAGCAAATTTCCAACCACATTCATTCTTCCAGAACATGCAGGTTGCCATTTGATTGCACTTGTGAGAACTAAACAGGTATGCAGATTAGACAGCACATTGACACCCTAAAAATGAGGAACATGGAAGCTGACTGTGCTGAGTTTCACTGCAGCATGGCAGTGTAAGGGATACTTCACTGAGGATTGCCCATTACTCCTCCGTGCTAGAGGTTGCTGCTGCAGGGGAAGAGCTAATGGAAGGACTTGTGTGAGTGCCCATCATCGACTCTGGTCGGAAATTGCCCAGCTCCGTACAATGATGTCTTAAAATTACACATTGGTTTCTGTAGTGAATATCTGACTGTGGACTCTCCGGACAGCTGCTAATGTTTTGCTTGGTCCCTTATGCAGAAGTTATGATGAAGACCTGGGTTCTTCTGCAAAACATTAATTTACCATATCCCATCTTTACCTACCCTCTTTATGTTCTTGCTTTCTACATATTTTGCAGGTTCCAGAACACTTGGAACAAGACTGTGCAAACAGCCCAATTCCCTTCCTGCTTAATTCCTCCACAACCTCAGTCCTGCATGCCAAATGAGCATACTCCTAGGATTGCCAGACAAAATGAGCTAAACCATGTTACTATGGCTGAAGCTGGCCTCAGGTTCAGATGTTCACGTTCAGTTATTATTTTGGCAAGACATACAGTTTTGCAATGAGCAGATATAAGAGAAGGAAACAGACATCCAAAATATGAACATACCTTTATGGGACACAACCCCCCCAGTGCTTTTTCTAAACAGATTGAGAGACAGTTGCAGATAACAGAGATAGGAAATGATGATTTCTCTGAAACAGTCAGAAAGCTCTCCTTTAACGGCAAATAATGGTGAACTAATGCTAGGGGATACTGCCAGCTCCCTAGCATAACAATGTACCCGTCTGTATAACAAGGAAGACGGTGAAGCGTGGAGGCATTGAACTTGGAAATAAGGAGTAAAATGGAGACAGACAATATGTCATTGATCATGTATGGAATCTGACGACCACTCAACATCTCTGGTGAAAAAATTACTGTCTCCTTTTAGAGACTCCAAATGATGCTTATGAAGTTGATGTGACATTTAGGGCCAATTTGTGTCTCCTTCCTTGGTTTTGAATTTCAGCCTCACATCTCAGACCTGAGAGAAGGTGGATGCCTCTAACTGAAAGATAATGAGATCTACAGAGGATCAGCATCTCACTGAATTATATCCTCACATTGGAGCTCCAGAGGCTTATTCTTCATCTCCCTGATGAAACAGGACTAATGTCTGAGTAGGCCTGGTAATTGGTGTTTTAAGTACCTAGGCAGAATAGAAAATCAAGTAATGATTCTTTTTCTTCCTGAGTCATGCATAGCTAAAGGACCCGAAAATAGCTACTAGGTTGTTTCCCGCCACAACAGCCTCTTCTAACACAGCTGCAGTGTATTCACGGGAAGTACTCGATAAAATCACCATGATATCATTAGCAGGAACTGTGTTTCTATCTTGAAATTCTTATTAGATGAGAAAAATAAAGCAAAATTGAACTATGTTAGAGCTAGATGTGAATATATTTATTTTCTCATTCATTTTAACATTTTTGGCTGAAAAATATGCAATCCTGACTACATGCAGTTCTTTTAACTAAATGTTTCTTATTTTCACCTTATTTTTTCACTTCAGTCTCCAGTTACTGTAGAATAAACTTTCAAAAGAAAATCTAGTGAACTGTAGAATATCTGTCATTGTCATTTCCATTAACTGTTGGAACCTTTATGCTACATCATACTGAGGGAAGAAGGACAGGTCAGATACAAAATTAATGAACATAACACCCCTAGAAGTCTCACTGACCGTGTATATCTGAAAAAAAATTTGTAAGAATATTACTTTAACTAACCAGCCCTCCACCAAGAGTAGAAAAAATAAATCAGCCTGCTTGGTCTGAGAGCCTAAACCCCACTGTTTATGGCTGCTGCTTCCCTTGGCTGTTCTGCAGAACTTAATACAGCTGAATTCATTACACAGCATTTGCTGCTATGGCATTTTAACAACTATCTTGGCAGTGCACAAATGATTTGAAAGAAAGAACTGTGTGAAAATTCCTAACAGAGCAGTAGCCCCAGAACCCCTCCCTCTAGGTCATCCGATTGATCTGAGCTGTTGTCAGCACTGAGCCGTCAATGTCATCGAATGACCCATGGATCTGACAAAACTCTATTTTGTTTGCCATGTTTAAGAATTTCTGTGCTCCATAGAAACTAATGCATGCTCATTCCTCCCATCAAAGCTTCCTCTTGTCTAGGATAGATCTTGTGATTAATGGTATAGAAATGAATGAACAGGAAAAGAACCACACTTCTGACACACAAAAAGCTTAGGATGATGGCATTTCACCACGAATAGAAAGCTTGTTGCAAAAGCATTACATATGCAATACATTTAATCTGTAATTTAAGTGCGTTTTTTAATTTGATGATGCACACACTGCTACTAAATATCTCTACAGATATGTGCACAATTCCAAGCACAGGTTTTAGTTCCATAATTTGTATAACCTGCCCATCACGATGAGTGTACACTGTTTGGTCTTCCTCTTGAATGGTATGCAGACTCTTGAGTGTAAAGCCCCTGTTCAGGAAACAGCTGAGCAGACATTTTAAACATTTTTAAAGTTACACTTGGTACCAAAAACAGTACTGCCACCTTCAGCTCGAGGTGGCAGTTTGTCCCTTGCCTGCAGAGGTCACTGGACATGCAGATGCAGAGTGGTGTGAGTGCTCAGATTAGGTGGTGACTGGAGTCAAGAGTGAGAGGCTTTTCTCCTTCAGCTTCAGGACACATAGCAAAGGGAGATGCCTTCAAAGGGAGATGTATGAAATTCCTGTTTGATCTCTGCATACCCAGGTGAGCTTACTGCAGGAAAGACAATGTGCTATGCAACAGAAAAACGCAAAACACAATGCAAGTTTTCCTTTTTCTATATGCCAGCGAAGCCATTGCACGTAGAATATGAGGATGCACGAAATGTGATGGTGTATCTGGTGCTGTGACCAGGTAGCCATGGCAACAACAGTGCAAAGACAGATTATCCCAGTGCTCATTTCCATCAACAGCAGAACTGCAGTGATTTACGCTGGCCCTTTATCCACAAGATGAAAAGCTGCATTTCAGTCCTGTGTTACAGGTTTAGTGGCTGCAAAGTTTAACAGGGAAGAGACCGACAGTATCTTTTATACTGAGAATCAGAAGAAGAAAAACAAAATCACAAACACGAACTGTTTACTTGTCTTTCATTGCAATGCAGGCCTGTCAAGTCTCATGTGATGATCATCAGACTTGCTCTTTTAGCCACTGCTTTCTTATTTCCCACTGTGGCATCTCCAGTTCATGCATCAGCAGCGTGCTGTCATGCGGCCTGACGTGTGAGTCTTCTCTGTTGGGATTTTAAGGACTTGCAGAATCTGGCAAGGTCACAAAACCAAGCATCTATACAGCAGTGAAGCATCTTCATCTGTTGCAAATGTAGCAATTTCTATGGTTTACCCCACAACAAGATTCCACTGTAGTTTATCTGTCTTCTAGCCTGATGAGAAATCCCCACAGATTTTTTTCAATGGGTGTGCGTCTGAGATCTGTGCTTGAGACAGATCTTGTTTTGTTTCGGTGCCACATCTGCTCTCAACAGAATTTCTAGTTTCATTTCAGAACTGTATTTTGTTAATTTTTGCTAGCTTTCTTGATTAAATAATGTTTAAACCTGTCATTGGAAAGAAACACTCCTGAGATCTTTAATCACCATTTTCTTGCTCTCTACATTTCCTGTTTACTTAGGCAAATATTAAGATCCCATGCTCCTTAAAAAAAAAAAAAAAAAAAAAAAAAAAGAGTAAAGTCTAAAGAAGGCAGAGCTCAACATTTAGATTTTCCAAGCATAAGCCAGACTTGGAAACATGACAAACTGCGTAAGGGTGAACAACCTTTATTGCTTAGTGAAAGACCCGTGACTCTTTTTTTTTAATTATTTTCTCTCTGCATCCAAAGTCCAATCCCAGGATAAGACAAATGGCAAGCAAGAGTAAAAGAAATACTGTGTTTTAAAATGTCAGAGGGAAAAAAAACCAAAACCACTATTTGACATAGGAAGAGAATATGAGAAAACATTTTCAGGATGTATAGATATTTCAAAATGGCTGGCATTTTGTACCTCACAAGAACCTTTATTTTCTCAAACCAAAACCTGAAAGGATTTGTATTTTGATTGAAAAAGAGAGGAACAACGATCACTAGTTAACTCTCTTTGCCTTATTATTCTCCCTCTTAACTTAGGCTTCTACTTCTGAATCTTACTTGCTTGTTAATTTTATCATGTGGCCTACACTTTGAAAGTTTTGAAAGCACTGAAAATATTTGCTCTTGATACATGCATTGAACTTGTGAAATAAAAATTACATTGCATTTGTGTTATTTTTACTCACACAGACCTCTAGTGCAAAACTGAGAAACAGTTTTGTTAATGTGTCCATCATTCCAGAGTTTGCTCATCCGAAACAACTCAGTTCCATACAAACCAGCTGTTTCCTGGCGCCTTTGTTAACACAAGATTTCTTATATTTAGTATGCAGCCCTGAAAGTTATTGTTTATCTTCTACATACTGTGAAATCAGTGTTTTGGGCAAAAAAAACCAAACTGTATTACAAAGATTTTAAAATGTCCTAAAATGACACAGTTCTACATCTAGGTAAGCCTGATTATCTACCTCCTGGGCAGCATGCTCATTTTAGATTACCTTTTGTGATCACACGTGGTATTTGAATTACTATTTACTATCACCTAAGGAAGGTGAAAATTATGCCTTTTTTCTTTAGTCCACATCAGCAAATAACAACTAGCTTGTTCTGGGCATTCCATGATCCAACATTTGGTGTGAAAAAAAAAAAAAAAATCATGCTTATGAGTGTTAGCAAATAAAAAGGAGGTAGTATAATCAAAGCAGTCACTGAAAACCTGAACCTGAAGCAGTTCATTACTACTACTGCAGTTTTTCTGCTACTCCTGGTTAAAAGAATTAGCTATTTTACTAAACTAGGTCCCTTGTATGTTAGCATCTAGTGAAAATAACTAGTTCATAGTAATTTTGTACAAAAGAGAGCTTCAGGTGTACCATGTTCAAAAACATTAACATACTGTAACCAGTGATTAGCAATCAACAGAAATTCCTGCTCCAGGAAAACAGTGCTCTGTGGACAAGAGTATTCAGGAGAATTGTCACAGCATGCTACCAGATTAGGATGCTTGAGGTGCAAAACCTTAATTGTGTCTAGCATTATACTATTTAATTCTGGTCCATTTCTTTCCCATACGTCTTCAAACACCTCTGAAGGAGACAAAATGAAAAAGTTACTGCCAGAAGACAAACAATAAGCAAAGCCTGAGGAATTAAAAAACCCCAGTATCATCTCTTCAAGCAACACACAAAGTAAAAATCTCAGCATTATTTCTTGCATTTTTATGCCTTTAAAAATTAAACAAAGAAACAGAAAAGTATGGTTTATGCAGAGATACTGTTTAATATTTTTAGAAAAAAAAAAAAAAAAAAGAAGAAAGAAAGAAAGATGATCCCATGCTTTAAAGAAGGATGTATGACAATCTAAAAAGTAATCCTGCTTTTCGTTCTATTGATGGTTCCCTGTATGGAGGTTTTAGGTGAGAGAGTACTTGAGACTTCAATGCTAAGATAAATGACAATATAATAAAAAGATGTGGAGGATTCTTGTCTTGACCCTGGGATAAATTTGGGAACCCAGCATCATTTAAGTCTTGCAATTTCTAAAACAGTATCTGCAGTAGACCTACTTTAAAAGTTTAATAGAATAATAAATCCAGAGTATCTACTTTCCAATTTCTATAATCAAAAGTTTATCTGAATATTTTAATCTACTGTTTCAAATATCTGTTCAGCTAAGATTTAAAATGAAGTTCCAAAATGAAAACTGTTCTATGAAAATCTAGTTTAATATATTAATGATTCTGTAAGATGTTTTAAATACTTTCTTAAAAACAAAACTCCACAAAACAATGCCTTAATTGGAGGAATAATCTGTTTTTCCATAATTGCAGTTAATAACAAATATAATGTGCCCTGTTTTCAAAGGGGAATGGGTTGTTACTCGTAATTTTTTTGCTATGTGTACACCTAAAATCAATAGCAAGAATAAATCACATGCATTTAAAAAAAAAAAATCAACTCTTAGCATGCTCATGCATGCACGCACACATACAGATGGCTTACAACGTTGAGCAAATTCATCATGTCTACATGCCTGCATTGGCAGAAAGAGTAACATTCAATGTTACAAGCAGGAAAGACAAATAGCTGCAAGAATGCATGATGGCAAAAATCACATCTTTGAAAAAAACTCCACTTAATTCATATTTTCATGTTATAGTGAGGTAGGTTTAAATAGCTGTAAATGCAATAAAAAACCTGCAGAGCTAGAACAAAATTACTTCTGGCATACAGTTTAATCCATATTTATGTCTCTATCATACAATTTGCCTATGTCATACTCCTACAAGCGATTTACTTTAAGCAACGCCTATCACATAGGTAGAAGCAGGTAGTCCACAGGGCAGGCTGCTGTTTTCATGCTGCCTCAGCCACTGCAGCAGCATCCTCCTGCCCTTCCCTCTCTGCCTGGACAACGTCCAGCTCTCAAACCTCAGGCAGACATCCACAGAGCATCACCCCTGCTGCTCACACCCATGGTTTGTCTTCACCCTCTCAGCATGCCAAATCTCAAATCTGAACACAACACCGTTTATCCATTTCCCTGCCCTCTACAGACTTGTATATTGGGCCCAAGATAAGCATGGACTCCACGTTAGAGGATGGGGTTATGGAAATGTGCCAAGAAAGATGTTTAAAAGATTTTCCTGGACAGTAAAAACCAGGACTGGGGACACATGGAGAAGTTGTGGTGCTTTTTGGTCGTTTTACAGTCATTCCTTAGTGATTACCTCGATATTGCCGTCAAAAACAAGTGCCACCACCCAAAAGCAACAGGGCTGCTTCTGGGAGGGTCTGCCGCCATCGCCCAGCAGCTCTGCCCAGCACCTGCCTGCTGCAGGGCCACAGGACACCTAAATGAGGACAGAGAAAGCGGGGACAGTGGGATATGGCAAAGAGGAGGGGAAGACATGGCGCACGCAGGGCCTGTGAACATACAGCAGTGAGGACATCAGCCTGCAGTCACCATGTGAAGGCCGCCCAGCCTTGCTCAGCCACAGGAAGGATCGAGGAAGGGGAGGGTCCGAGGCACGGTGGGCACCGCATGGCTGCAGGGTCAAGGCCCCGCAGGTCCCCCTCGGGCGCCCCCGGCCCG
>NW_010103061.1:0-1040 GCF_000699245.1 Pterocles gutturalis | reverse complement strand
AGCTGGTGCAGGCGCCCTGCCCATGGAGGGGATAACCCCGAGGAAATTAGAGCAAGGGGCGATGTTTGATGTTCTGCTCTTTAAGCGATTAATAATCTTTTGGCATCGGAGAATCAGCTGAAAATCTTCCCTGGAAAATAATGAGCAGAGAAACATTTACTGATTAGTCTAATCCCAGCTAATCCTATCTGATGAGCATATATCAAGATATCCTTTAACTGATTCATTGTCCAAAGGACCGGTGGAGGTGCCCCTGTTCACCGCAGCTGGGAGAGCTGGCCCGTGGCAGCACGTGTGTCCCCCCACCCTGTCCCACAGCCCCTTCCTGGGAGCGGGAGCAGCCCCCCTCCCCGCCACAGCCACCCTCCGCCCCAGGCAGCAGCGCCATATCCAGGCCACCTCGCCGGCACAGGGAGATTTAATCGCTATTTCCATTTCTGCGTCCATCGGCTTTCTCTTGGGTTGGAGCTTTTATGTTTCATAAACTGATTAGGAGCAATTATACGTGCTTTATCCCCAAACTTTCCAAATGCCTAGGCCATATGCATATTTAAGGCTTCATCATCTCTCCCAACAGCTCAGCCTGAATGTAAACTGCTGAAATCAAGCTGATTCTGGGACAACGTCAAAAATTAGGGTTTTATCCACTAATACCTGCTCGGACAGGAAATTTGTTGTGGGTAGTGGCAGGATTATGTCTTCTAATTACTGCAGCAGAGCCTCTCTGCCTAGCAGTGAAAGTCTCCGCTTCCAGCAAAACTGCGGCAAAACCACTCCGGAGGAGAAGAGAAGGTGCCCGAGGGGACCCTGGGGTGCCCTGTCCCTGGGTGGGGGGCCACCCTGGGTGGGGATGCCCCCAGCATCCCTGCATGCTGAGCACATGGGGACCCTCAATGGCTTGGTGGCTTTGGGAGTGTGACACCCCCCACCTCCCGCTCCCCTTGCACCTGTTTGCTTTTCTTGGTGTGAAGCGTGGTGGTCCAGAGGGTCCCCCCCCACCGCCAGCCCCCCAGCGCCAGCCACGGCCATTATCCTAAATG
>NW_010103060.1:0-516 GCF_000699245.1 Pterocles gutturalis | reverse complement strand
GGAGGTGTCACCACCATGGCACAGTGCCGGGTCCAGACCCTCCCCATGGATGTGTTGGGTTTGGGGGTGCCCCAGCCCCCCAGAAAGGACACCCCCATGGATGGGTTTGGGGGTGTCCCAGCCCCCCCAGGTGGGGGTGTTTGGGGTGCCCTGGTCCCCAGGTGGATGCTTTTGAGGGTGCCCCTGGGTGCTGGGTTTGGGGGTCCCATCCCTGGGAGCGTGTGTTGGGTCCGGGGGGGCCCCTGTCCCCAAGTGGTTTCATTGGGTTTGGGGGTGCCCCTGGATGTGGGGTTTGGGGGTCCCATCCCTGGGAGTGTGTTTTGGGTCTGGGGCTGCCCCTGGGTGCTGGGTTTGGGGGTCCCATCCCTGGGAGCGTGTGTTGGGTCCGGGGGTGCCCCTGTCCCCAAGTGGTTTCATTGGGTTTGGGGGTGCCCCTGGATGTGTTGGGTTTCAGGGTCCCATCCCTGGGAGGATGTGTTGGGTTTGAGGGTGCCCTGGTCCCCAGGTGGATGCTTT
>NW_010103059.1:0-16718 GCF_000699245.1 Pterocles gutturalis | reverse complement strand
GGGGGGGTCTGGGTGCGCCGGCTGGGCCCGGGGGGTCTGGGTGTGCTGGGTGGGCCCAGGGCTGCCCCGTCCCCGTGTTTCAGCCACGCACCATGCGAGGCCCAGGCGCTAACAGGTGGTTCTGTTGGTTTCAGGGCTCGGGATGGACTTCCTTTTTTCTCTTCTCGATTTATTTGGGGTTTGTGGTCACTGCTGTGGCTCTGCTCTGCATCTGCTCGGGAAGGAAGGAGAGTTTCCTTGTGAGAAGTGGCAGCGTGCAGGTAAAGAGCTGGCCTTTCGGGCGGTGGCCAGCGCCGTGGTGGTGCTCAGCCCCGCTCCGCCCTGCTGGAACGAGGGTGTTTCACCCCCATAAAAAATGTCTGTGGGGATGTGGTATAGCTCATGTATCCTCCTGTTCTGACAACTGCTCTCCAATAAGTGCTAATTGGGGCTGGAAATAGAAACACGCTTCTTTTCAGCTGACGAAATCCTGCACAAGCAGGCTGTAACAAACCATTTGTGTTTCACAGCTCCTGCTTCTGCGTGTGCCGGGCTGGCTGGCTGCAGCCACCACAGGGCAGGGGTAAGGATGGAGCTTCTCGTGATGCTGGAAGTACGATTTTTGGTGACACCCATAAACACATCAGCTCTGAGAAATTAAATAGCAACAAGGCCCCAAGTATTTATGGCACCAAGGCCCCAAGTGTTTGCAGTTTTATGGTGTTTGCTGCTGTCATTATGAGGAAAAAGGTGGGGGAAGTTTGAGGATTAAAACAGGGAGAGAATTATAACTGGTAGCAAATATTTTCGGGGAAGCTCATTTAATGTGAGTCTGTAATAAGGCTGCGGGCTGTTGTTGCCTAAGAAAGGGGGAGGAATGAAGAGCTTTAAAAGAGGATTAAGAGTTGGCATTTTATTGTAAAAACAGGGAATGAATTGGAAAGGCACCAGCTTATTTTTCTGTCTGTTGGGCTGTGTCTAAATGAAGAAGGTATAAAAAAAAAAAAGGTGTAGCATTCTTGGAAGCAAAAGGATATGAGAATTATTTAAATTGTAAATAATATTTAATGCTGTTTACAGGATTCTAAACAGACTTTTATTTTTGCTACTAGTGTTATACTTTGATTTGATTTTGATTTATAGACACGCAGATCATTGTGCAGAGAAATTATTATTTTTCCACATTTCTTAATAGCTGCTTCTATGAAACGTGTGTAAGAATCAGCAATTAAAATACTGCTCTGATGTAAAGTCACTCTCTGGAGAATTGTAATTGTAGCATGAAATAAGTGTAGGTAATCCTGAACAGTTTCTCTAGACACTGTATTTTACATCCACTTCTGACTGTAATTAATGAAGCTTATAAGCCTGGAAGTTGGTTGAAATTGTTTGATTGCACTCCTGTAAGATCCTTTAAAGTATTCATTGTGAGCGATACGAAATAATTAACTTGCAGACAGCACAGCTGTTTCCAGCTCTGTGGCAAGTCCGCTCCCACCCCCCAGCCTGTTTTCCTTGCTGCCAGTGGGTCGGTTGTGCGTGTCATGTTAGACTGTACTAACACACAGGTAGTTTAAATTTGAATTTTGCAGTTGCATGCAGATTGCTTTACTGTCTATTCTTGTGTTTCCTGTTGCAGTTTGCAGCCTCTTTAAAAAAAAAACAAACTTGTCGCTTGAGCTGCTGATACGAGGCAGACCAGTTAAAAGAAAAATATTTAACATCTTCACAACTCTCCATATGCTTTTTGCCTTCTGGTCTTTCACATCTGAGACAAGAAGCTCTCGCTGCATATTTTCTTTCCATATCAGCTAGAAATAGGCTCAGCTGCTCTAGTTCGTGCACCACGGATGGAGCAGCATGTTGCTATAGAGATCTGGCGTTTTCTGAACAGCAGAGTCAAACAATTCCGCCATCGCAGACTGTTGCTGAGAGCTGGGGGCAGGCAGTTTTCTTCTCCATGGTGTCTAGCTGTTTTTGAAACGGGAATTAGGTAGACATGGAGTTATCAGACTGGATCGTAGCTGTAGTTGAAGAAACTAAGTTGGGGGTGGTTTTGGTGGAATTTGGTTGGTTTTTGGTTGGTTTGGTTTGTTTTTTTTTTTTTTCCTTTTTCTGGAGGATAGCAGGCTTTATCCCTTTGCTTATCTCTGCTTGCATCTGTCAGATGTCCTGGTGAAGCATATTGTAGCTCAGAAATTGCTCAGTTCTATCCCCTGCTTAACCAGTTACCCAGTCTATAACCCGATATAAGCTCCTTAGAACTTTCACACATTAACCCAGATACATTTGTTTGTGCCTACTGGGCTACCGAGAATATGGATCCTCACCTCCATTTTGAAAACCTCAGCAACATGCCTGCCTGTATTCTTAGGAGCTCAAATGCCCCTGAAAATGAGCTTCCTCCCCAGTGATACAGCCACAGTGATCTGTAACTGAGGTGATGTGTGTTTTTGTTTGAATGTTCCACAAGGCAGAAGCAATGTGCAGTTCACCTAACAGAGTGTTTTCATTTGCTTCAGGTGTTGTCATTTGTAGTCCCCACACAGCTCCAGAGCGTGACACAAAGGGAGCTTGACAGGCTCTTCCACACAAGGTATTGCACTTTTGGTTTTTGCTTTTGACATTATTTTTTACCAGTATTTCTGGCCACTCTTGGTGACCCCCTGCTGCCAGCAGAGCTTTAAGTGTTATCCTCAGATATTCTCCCTTCATTAAGGGTGCTTGTCGGGGATTACAGATTCCCTTGAAGGTTTGCCACACTGTTGTCTTTCTGTTCCTTGTTTATTGTTGAGAAGATGGTACCCTGAAATATGTGAACATATTGACAAACAAAGATAATGTGGCTCAGCAGCTTCCAGTGGAACAGATGTTGGTCACACGGGTGGGAGACTGCGCTCACGAGAGAATTACACCAGACTTTCTGGCAGCTGCAGATCGAGTTTAGACAGAGCTGGCAATCCCCATCCTCTCCCTCAAATCCTATTAGTCCTCGTCCAGCAGCTTGGATGTCCAGGTTGCTGTAGGGGAAGCTGTGCAGCTGCCAGTGTGCAGCCTGTTCTATTAAGGTGAATTTTGTGGTGTCTTGTGAACTGTGGTGCTTCAGGATCTGCTTCAGGAACGACTTAAACCCCTTTCCTCTGGGGGCAGCAGCTCTGGTGTGACAGACACTTCAGGGCCATCACATCTGCAGCTGTTGACTGTGTGCTGCAGTTTTGTTGTGTGCTGTGCAGGTTCTCTGCTGTTGGCACAGCCCAAGAGAGAGAGGGGTTATATTGTCAAACGTGTAGTCAGCAGCACAGCAATTATCTGATGAGCCTGGTGTAGCTGTCATTGCTGGATTACACTGGGCTGGAGGCGCTTTCATCCTCCATGCACACCCTTCGACTGTGTCACCTCATTCAAGCGAGAGATTTTTCAGTTCCTGCAGAAGTCCAGGGACATGCAGCACTTGAGGGTATCTTCTTGGAGCCCTGCAGCTGAGAGGAGACTCCCCAGGATCCTGATGGATTGTGCAGAGGAATGGCATAGGACAGAGCAGCAGAGGAGAGCTTGTCTGCAGTGGACTTCCTGCTGTAGTAACATACACATCACTAGTTATTTAAAACTGGTAACAAAAGCCCAGCAAACTGATGTGTAATGCAGAGGACTGTAGTAAATGGACATTGCTCTCCTAATGCCTGGCTTTTCTGAGCATCTGTTTGCCAGGCTGCTGAAAGCTGTTGGTCAGTATGATGCATCCCAAACAAACCTGCGCGCCGAACGGTTGTGGCACTTGCCTCACAGAAGCTGTAGGTCTGCCGACAGGTCAGAACTGGTGTTTGTGATTGCTAACCTTCTGCCATGCTTCCCTTGTAACAGCTGCTTAAATTATTACTTTTTTTTTTTTTTAAGATTACCTGTCACTGGGGTTTTCTTTGCTTCCGGAGCAGCACACAGCAGATGTCTTCTGGCAGAATGTCGTCTACTGCTGTGGCACGTTTTGTCAGCACCAAGGGATTATGAGGCTTTGTACTTTACTGATGGGAGAAAAATCCAAAGGGCATGAGAATAACGGAAGTTAATTTAGCTGGTATATTTAAAGGAGCATGTGTGGGAAGAAAAGAAGGAGAAGCCATTGGGTGGAGAAAACACTATTAATATGCAATCCATCTGGCCTGAAAACCTAAAAGAGGTGTCTCCTTGCGTTTGGAAAGTCTGCCGATCACCTCTGATTGTACTTGACCTGTTAATCAGGATTCTGGGTATTAAATAGACTGTCCCCTTTCTGTTACAGGAGCTGTTTGTTTGTTGGCCTGCACATAGCCTTGCAAGCTGCAGTGTATGGGGAGTACACGTGGGAAGTGTTTGTTTACTGCTGGGAGCTGCAGTTCCACCTCCTCCTCCTGCTGCTGCCCTACCTGCTGCTGGCTGGGAACATGGGCTGCTTCGTTCTCTGCTCCCGGGCTGATCCTGGTAAGCTCCTGCTGATTGTGAGCTGTAGCTGTTTGAAAACAGAACCAAAAAATGTTAAAAACACCGTTACTTCTACTGTTTTTCTTGTTTCTTTCACAGGTATAATAACAAAATCAAATCATGCATCATTGGTTAAGATTTATGCATATGATGGTGTATTATTTCAGAAAGGCGTCGTGTGTCCTACCTGCAACATGGAGAAGCCAGCCAGGTCAAAGCATTGCAGTAAGAATCTCAATTTCCTCGATAAGCATAGCAGTAATACTTTCCCCAATTAATTCTCCATCAGTAACTGCAGTTCACAGTACATCTGTTCTGTTATCCAGCTCGATGCTCACAGGATTATGTTCTTTTCACTGGGGTCCCAGATGACAGCTGCCTTTGCCCATCCATGGAACTGTTTTGCTGCTGTTTCTTCTCACAGAAATTACTAGTTCTGAGGGTGTATGATTTTGGGTCAGGAACAGGCATCTAGAAGTTAAACTAAAAATCATCACCTGCCAAGGCCTGAGTTCAGGATTTTGTGTTTCTCTTGCAGAGGTTGCTGATATCATCTAAAATAAAGCTGGGAGCTACAACCTCTATCTTATGCTTTGCTGTGAGAGAAACCAAAGTCTTTGAGCTGGAGTCTTGGTTCATGAATAAAAGAGGAAATGAGATACATGTCTTTGCTTTTAGTATTGGGGTGGGGTGTTACAATATGCAATTGAAATTACTGTATTTGCTTAAAGAACTGCCAGCTAAATCATGACCGTAATTCTCAGATTTTTTCAGATTACAAACTATCCTAAACTGTGTAAAAATCAAAATGATTACTTAAAAAACAAATAACTGAACTGTCTTGTCGCTCCCTCCTCATCAGGTTTCTGCAATATGTGTGTGCATCGCTTTGATCACCACTGTGTGTGGGTCAACAACTGCATTGGTGCCTTCAATGCCAAGTATTTCTTCCTCTACCTCTGCACCCTGACTGCCATGGCTGCCACCATCGCAGCCATCACAGCAGCGTTTCTCACCCGAGTCGTGCTGCTGACAAATATGATGCAGGGGAGTTACATTGATGACCAAGGACAAGAGCACGCTGTTGAGATTCTCTTCCTTATTCAGGTAAGTTTGCGCTGTCTGGGTTATTAACTTATAACAAGGTTTATCTGGGTCTTTGCTTTCAGGAATCGTGTCAGGATGTGGACAGGCTGCAGGTGTGTTACCAACTTCACCCAGCTAATGAAGTTTATAAAAATGCCACTGCAGAATACTTCAGAAATGTGGGATTTTTTTCACAGCCCTTCATTCTGCTCTCCATTCTTTGAATTTCTGTCTCCAGGCTGCTTTCACTCAGCAGATCTGGTTCATAAAGAATGACTTTACATTCCAGTGACCACCTACTGCAGTAACTTTTAGGAAACAGCTGACAATCCTTGAGATGCCTTCGTGGGGATGTTAAAGCAGGACCCTGCTACCTGGAATTTAGATACTTGAATATTTTCTCTCACATACCAGCGAAGGGTGACTTTGAGTCTCTCTAGCACTTCAGCCATTTGTATTTCAGTCTCCTCGTTCCTTTCTGTATGGCAGTGAGGTGATAAGTAGTAAATGCTTTATCTTTTCCTCATCCTAGACAACAGATGTTTCAGCCTTGGACTCTTTTAAAGGGACCTTGGTAGGGGAATGTTTGCTCATGTTTGAGCAGTACTGTTACCACTCCCCAGTATTGGAATTCCAACTCAGAAAAGAGCTGCTGAAACTATATCATGTCAGCAGAACCTGAAGTTGCACCAGATTGTAGCCTCTTCATTTGGCAGTTTGTTTTCAGATTATCTGCATTAATGATTTTTTTAATTAAAAAAACAACAGAAAACAAACAAGCAAAACTCCAGTATGAAATACAAACATGTGGGTGTAGAAAATACTCTCGCATATTAGCAAGGCTTGCGAGGAAATAAATTCCTGGAAATCATTATGCTTTACTCAAAGATTCAGTCAGGAATGGCCATCAGTGGCCTGGACGGAGCACAGGCTGCACAGTTACGTGTGCGTGTGGCTGTGCACTTCAGCTGGCGTGCTGTGGTGGTCACATGCCTCCATGTGATTTAATGCTCCAACTTTTTAACTAAGTTATTATTTTCTTTCTTTGCAGCACCTTTTCTTGACTTTTCCTAGGATTGTCTTCATGCTTGGTTTTGTTATTCTTCTCACGCTCATCCTGGGTACATACTGCTGCTTCAATCTCTACTTGGCCTTAACCAACCAAACTTCCAATGAATGGTGTAAATCCAGAAGATACGGGTGTTCCCGCCATCTGACAGTGCAGCCTCATGACAGACAAGTTGTCTACAAAAACATTTATTGTAAAGGAGTCTGGATGAATTTAAAGGAAATCTTTAAACCTCTTACAGTGTTGGAAAGAAAGAAGAAAACATGAAGATATTATTCTTTATATATGTGCATTTTTAACCTTTTTGTAGGACTTCATTTCAGCAGTGCACCGCGATGCCCCAAACAACTTTTGTAAACTGATTACTGTATTTTGGTTAAGTAATCGGAAACTATCTTTTCATAAAGCCAACCAGTCTTCAAAACACTGGAGTTCTCCCGAATTTATCTGTAACACTGCTTGTACCAGCTGTGAGTGGCCTGTTTGTCTTTCCAGACACAATTGCAGTATTGAAGCAAGCTGTACTAGAGACAGGTTCAGCTAGGGAACACATACACAAGGAACTTTTTATTATTGCTGCTTGTGTGCTACATTATACCACCGTATAACGGGTAAACGGGGTTCCTAAGTTACTTTGGTACACCTGAAGTAGGTCTTCCTGCAGACTTTACAGGAATATAGCAGTGTCACACATGTGGAAGTGGTAAACTTCTGATTGCATGTATTTGTCAACTATATCCTTTTTTTTTTCCCTGCTGACTGTATTCAGCTGTGAGTTATTATTCTCAGGGGTATGGTGATTAACGATGCCTCAGCAGAGCACTATTTAAGATACGCTGCTGGTTCTAGGGCTCTCCCCCTGCAGCCACGGAACAGGGCATTTCAAACGCACTGCAGCGACATGGTCTTCCACTTGTGTACAGGGATTCTGTAGGTGAACACTGAAAGGCAGTTCATCTCTGTCCCTCAAGAAAACCCTCTGCCTTACCAGCAGAAGACAAAGGTAGACTTACAGCTGTGCAAGTGACCCGAACTCCCTCTAACTAAGGAGCACCTGAAAGATTACAAAGGGTAGATGTACTGGCTGCTTCTGGAGGCTTGTGCTTGTTTTGGGAAAAACTGTGTTTTTCCCAAACCCAGCAATAGGGGTTTCTTAAGCACAATGTTAAGTGGCCCTGTTCTCTTCTCTTTCCAGAAATTCTTCTGTTTGAGTGATAACAGAGCAGAAATTGGAAAAATATAGTAGGAACTTTAAATAACTTTATTTTTTAAAAATGTATTTATTTACATGCTGCATCTGTACAATATGCAATTAAAAATCCATATATGGTTTAAAAAAAAAATCATATACAATATGGCTTTACACACCAACAGACTAGCTCTCAGAGTAGCCTGTCTGGCACTGCAAGGGTACAACGATGCATTCGTTCATAGACCAGTACATAAGGCTACTTGTCCAGGATAGAAAAGAAAAGAAAAATACTGCAGTACCGTGCCTTAGGAGGACTAAAGAAGTGAGGTTAAAGGCATGAAAGTTTCCGAGAGGTGGTGAGTGCACACCACAACTCCTTAGGTTTGGTTTTCTTGGTTCACTTTAAATGCATATGATTAATAGTCTCTTACGAGACCCTACATACTTGCTTCACCTTCTGAATCCTTTTAAATCTAAACACCAGAACACTCCTGTCCTCTGGTCAGAGGCCAATGCTTTGAAAGGACTCCCTGGATGGGAGGCAGCTGTACACCACACTGAGACTGTCAAAGGGGGCCCGTCAGTCACTGCCCCGGTGTAACCGTGCAGAGATTTTTAGTGTTATTTCCATTTTAAACAGAAAACATTTTTGGGCTGCACATCCTGGTAAGCCACTTGCCTATAGAAGCATTCTCTCCCTTGCTCTCCGAACAATTATAATGGCAAACTTAGGACTGATCAAATTCCCCAAACTGGAGAAAAATAGTAAGTTTTACTTTAACATCTGCTGCATGCTGTTCCTCACACAATCACAGTCTGGACTTCCACCTCCCCCTCCTGGGCAGCGATCACAAACTCTCCTGTATGTTCCATTATTTCAATGTCCTCGGATGCCACCATTGTCACCGTTGCTTCTTCCGTCTCGATGCTACCCTCCGTAGTCAGCACTGCTCCTTCTCCGATGGCGGAAGCCAGTGTCATGGCGACCTGCTCCGTCAGGCTCTCGGGGGTCGCGATGGTGATGGTGTCTGCAGCGTCTGTGGTTACCTCTGAGTTCTCTGCCACGGTGACGTTCTGTACGATGATCTGGTGACCAGAGTTTGCTTGATTTACTATTTGTTGCACAACCTTCATAATGTGGCTGTCAACCTGCATGGAGAGAAAAGAGGCTGTGTCATTTTACGGTGTGCTGTACTCTGTTACAAGTACAGTTATCATCACGAACAGTGCTGGGTGACCAGCCCCGAGTACAAGCAGCAGCAGTTAACTCCTGTTTCCTCCAGCTCTTCACTGCAGTTCTCATCACCTAGAGAACAGCAGACTCCTAGAACGTCTCGCCTCGTGTCGCTGAAGATGTTTCGCCAGGAGGGTGCTTCCCACAGAAAGTCAAACTACTGTTTATAGAAAAACCTTAACAATGCACGCCCAGGCATCTGAACTGATTGAATGCAATCCAAGAGCCTCGCCAGCAACCGTTATTGCTAGCATTCAGGATGCCTTCAGAGGATCATTTCCCCAAGGCTGAAGGGTTATTGTACAATTCTACTCAGCTGGTAGCTGTGCTCTTGTGTATGAAGCCATGCAAGTCACGAGCCACCATCACTGGGAGCTCCTGGGATTAACACAGCTCAGTCAAACCCAGTATGACCAGTATTATGTTTTTATACAGACAGGTCTGCAAAACCACAGAGGTAGCTAAATTAATTATCTGAAGTTGGGTTTATTTAGCATGACTTTCAGACACTAGAAGAGATTCATTTCTTCTACAGCAAGTCGCCAAAATAACAGTTGATGTGGCTGCTTTACCTCGTGTCTTGTTCCCTCTATTATTTCAGTAGCTTCGCTGGTCTCCATGTCTTCCGTAGCAGTCTTGAAAGAGAAAATACGATGTTTCTCTCTTTAGATTATTACAAAAAAATCTTTTATTACCAAGATATAAGACACTAAGATCTTTTACAAAAGCCTTCCTGTTCCCCCCGTGATGCCGTAGCTACTCTAAAGACAACTCCTTGAAATTCCCTCCAAATCCCATTAGCAAGAGCTACTTAAAAGTAACTCAAAGTGCTCACAAATAACTGAAATGGAACATCCTCTCTCAGAAGGACTCAGCCAGTTGGCAGATTTTTTTCCTATTGGAGAAAAACTATGGCAGCACTAGAGGGACTCAAGAAATGAGCGGTGTTATTCTGCAGGGATGAGTACTGGCTCTGTCACAAAGGGGGAGAAAGCGAAATGTGTCATTTCACTGCTTTTGGCCACAGCCAGTTAAAACCAACAGAGATGATTTTGGACAAAATAAACTAAATAGAAACAGGAGAAGAGAGAGGTAAAAACTGAGGGAAAGCTGAAGCAAGTTTGTGAGGACGTAAGATCTGGTATAGTCGGAAGTTCTCAGTCTCAGCCTTCTGATGACCTACTGTCAGTCTGCCCTGCATTCTCACTTCCCTGCCTGTGTCACAGGCAGCACCTCAGCAGGGTGGTGAAGGAGGCTCCTGGTGCTCTCCTTCTGAACAAGATTAACGCCACTCATTCCTGGGATCGTGCAGGCAGAGCTGGCACTGGCTGGATCCTATTTTACCTTCTCCCAGCAGGCGAGATGAGGAACATGCACCACTGCAGTATTTACTGATGAACATACCGTGCTAACTCCGGAACGAGAAGGCCGCTTGTCCCGGTTCTTACCTCAATGATGTATTCCTGAGTGTCTGCCACCACGGAAGAAAACTCTACCAAAACAGTGTGAGGATCTTCCGAAATGACTGTTGCAGCTAAGTTGTCAGCGGACTGACTTTCCTCGGACACCATCACTTCTTCCACCTCTTTCAAAGCAAGGAGGCAGCCACCTGAATGGTATTCCAAAAATGCCAGAAAAACATGATTTTTCATAACCATCTCAAATACAGGAGTCCCTGGAAAATACTAGATGGCACAAATGAGACCCCTTTAACAGGGTGCCACTGAGAAGTGACCAGCAGTCAGACGACAGGCTCTCATCCCACAAAGACAGGTCAAATAATGGCCTGGAAGGGACCTACATGACACCAGACAACAGAACCGAGCCTTGAGCAGAGCAACTGTCCAGTGTAATTTCAAAAAATACACAACTAAATTCAGATGTGTAAAACCATACAGCATGTGAAGAACATACAGCAGGACTTTTGGTATATTTCAGTCATTTATCTTTTCTGCTCATGCATTACATTTCAGTATCTACCTAGGAAGCTTTTTTTTTTTTTTTCCTCCAGTAAACTTGTATTGTCCTTTACAATCTCAATACATCATTATCACTCCCTGAAGAAGTTTGAAAATCCATGCTTAGGAGCTAAAGCAGCAGCAGGTCCAGTACAACTAATCCAGTCAAATAACATTATCTGTGAGAACTTACTCTACTTAAAACATTTTCCTCGCAGAATGTCCACGCTTTGTGTTTTTACAAGATTTTGTGAACAAATTTAATGAAAAAAAACCAAAACAATTGGCAAGTTTAACCATAACAACACATCTGTGTTTTACAGTCTTCTCGCCTCTTCCCCAACACAGAAATCAAGTTCTCTCTGGCATTACTTGTAAAAACATTAATTTTCTCCCTCTTTGTGCATAGCCTTGGAACAGAAGCACATCACATTTTGGGATAGACTCTTGCACGGAGTAGGGTCTGTCTAACCCCTTTGGGAATGGGTGACAATTGCAGAGACCACTTAAGCCAGAGTTTGGAGCAGAGAGCTCACAGCACTCCTGCAGTTAGATTCTTAATGCAAATTCTGCTTTGGTTATCTTTATTTAGATGATTTAGATTTTATATTAGAACTGGTTTATGGCTGGCTGTTCAGCATCACTTTTGGTCAGAAAGATCACAATAGAAATATTCATTAATGTAGATTAAAAAAAATATATAACGCATCTCCTTCTGATGAAACCGAGATGCAGATAAACAAATGGACAAACAAATGGCCTCGGATTAAGGTTGTTAGATCCACTCTGGCCATTCAGCCAAAAAGCAGCTTGTCCAAACCCCACCCTAGAACAAACACCCCGCTGCCCCCAGCACAGTCAAGCTTTGCCATCTCACCTTTGGTTTTTAAGTGCCTGTTGAGGGTGCCGTGCTCTGCAAACCCTCGCCCGCACTTGTAACACTTAAAAGGCTTTTCCCCGGTGTGGTGACGGATGTGGCGGACCAGCGAGCCCTTTTCCCGAAAGCCCCGACTGCAGTACTGACACATGTAAGGCTTGTCCTCTAAATGCGTGCGGAAATGAACCTGCTGGGCATTCTGTACGGAGAGAGAAGCAAGAGAAGGGCAGCTGAAGGAAATGAGAAACTCAAGCAAGCAGTATTTTTGCTTCCAGGGTAGAAGTCGACATCTTTGAGGGCTGCTTCTCACGACATGATAAAGACTTGTCTGTATTATTATTACATAATTTTTTCCACACCTGAAGGAACAGTTTCTTCACAAATGGGAAGGTTTTATTAACACAGTCCCTCTTTTCCCCACTAAAACAAAAGCTCCTTCGGGAGCTCCTGCTCTTATAAGAGGCAGGTGAAGTGGTATTTGTTCATTCAGGAGAAAAGCCTCCTAAATTCTCTCAAACCCTGGCTCTGGAAAGGAAGACCTGAAGGCAGCCTGTTGCAAGGGAGGCAGACCTTTGTCTTGTACCGCTTGCCGCACTTTGGACAGGAGTACGGTCGCTCGTCAGAATGCACTCTCCGATGCCCCTTCACGTGTGCAATGGTCTTGTAGAGCTTGCCACACTCTCCGCAGCGGAAACGCCGTTCGTTCACGTGTACCTCTTGATGCTTTTTTAGGAGATAGCCCTTCGTGAACTCTTTGCCACACTCCTCACACTTAAAAGGCTTGTAATCTAGAGAGAGAGAGAGAGAACACATGGTTGCTACAGGAGGAGCCAGTATCTAGTACATGCTGTAACAAAGATCTTAACCCAGAGAACGCAGGAGATTGTCCTTTCAACTGCGTGCATGGGCTTCGTCTCAGTCCTAAGTGAATTCTGCTGAAATGCTGCCCTTATGGCCTTTGGTGCCTTTCAAGTAGCAGTTCCAGCCTGTCACGCCGTTCTGCCTCGCTGACCTTTTCATCACCCTCAGCACAAAATTCTGCTTTCAAGGATGCAGTGCAGGCCCTGAAACATGGAAACTTTTTTTTTTTTATATATGTATTTCTTTTACCCTCTATTCTACACCTCAACCAAAGTCAACCTTTTAATATTTGTGCATTAAGCACTCACTGATCTTGCAGAGCTAATGGTCATAAAAAAGCAAGGAATTTGAACCAAAGCAAGCTGTACTATGTTTAAGATCATAGTAGGACATGGTGCATTTTAGACAACAGCATAAGCAGCAGAACTTTACCTAAATGACCTTTGATGTGTGTTTCAAGGGAAGCAGCTTCACTGAAAGCTTCATTACAGTGAGGGCAAACGTAACTTTTGTACCCATTTGTTCTTTCTGCATCTGTCTGTTGGAAAGAAAATGGTAAAACAGAAATATTTTTATACTAGCGTGTACAGCAAGTGCTGCTAACCAAATTCCCAATTAAATACTCCAGCTTTGACAAGACAGAGGTTTATATTGTTAAGGAGAGGGGGAAGGAGGGGGTGTGAGAGCGTGCATAAGCGCACACAAACACGCTAACGCTACACCTAGAGCATGCATGAAAAATGTCACACAAAGACCCAGGCACTGGGAGAGGTGTGCTGAGGATAACATGCGGGGCAGTGAGGCTAACAGTGCTGTCCACAACCAAGAGCAGGCACAGAAGACTAAGAAATTAATCTGTTCATGGAATGCAAACATACAGACTCTGCTTGCTCCACTTCAACACACTGTTCCCCACACGGCTCCTCTGCCACTTCCACCACTTCATTTTCTAGCTCTTCTGCAGCAGCTACAGCAGGCTCGTCTGGCTTCTGCACTTCCTCCATAGCGACTCTCTCAATCACAATACCCGAATTCCTCATGGCCTGCCTCAGCAGATTCTCATTGTGCACTTCCCCCTCGCCCGGCAGCTCCTCAGGACGTGACTGCTGAAGGAATAAACAGTCCGGTAACTGGTACAGCAAATACCCAGTTTGCCCTTTTCTTACAGCACCATTGCTACGACAGTCATTCCTTCTAGGGTGTCTGATGTGAGACAGGGCTGAAAGA
The DNA here is from genome assembly GCF_000699245.1 of Pterocles gutturalis. Classification (NCBI taxonomy): domain Eukaryota; kingdom Metazoa; phylum Chordata; class Aves; order Pterocliformes; family Pteroclidae; genus Pterocles; species Pterocles gutturalis. The sequence goes on along the minus strand of NW_010103059.1, from coordinate 2,780 downwards.
TCAACAAGGGAATGATCCTGGACTGGGGAGGAAGAGGAGGTGACTTCTGTACTCTGAAACACATAGTCCAGGGGATGATCCACTTCTGCTCCTACCAGAGTCTCGTAGCAGAGAAGGGTCAGTGAAAACACCCTCTCACCTCCACATCACCCAGCATGCGGCGGTGATCCCTACACCCCCCATGCCATACACACGCTGCTGAGCTGAGCAGCAGCAGATGGCCAGACAAGGTCAGGGCAGAGTTTGCCATCTGTGTTCCCAGACGGAAAAGCAGCTAATTAACCATTTACTTCCACCACACGGATTCACTATCGGCACCTAAATACTTTAAATATTTCTTTGCATAAAACACGTGAAGGGCATTGAAGAGAGATGACACTCACGTCTTGGTCCAGGGATTTGGCACCTACAATAGGAAGTTCCTGCATTTGGACGTGGACTTCATGAAGAACGTTGCCTTTTGCATCTGTCACGAGATGAATGACGGGGGAGGTCTCGATGGGTTCACTTGCTATTGACGGAACGGTGTCTGTGTTTGATGAACTACCGGATCCTTCAAGAAAAGCAGCACAATGAATCACCTGGCATACTGCCACCCGTCAGCAATTTGCTGTGCCCTACGCAAAACATGTACTAGAGTATGAGGTGCCTGCTAAAGCCAGCTTTGTACCAGATTCTCAAAAATTCTTCCCAGCCAACATCTGGCTAGATGTGCTTCAGGTTAATAGTTCAGCTCTATAAAATACTTTTTCCTGTATAAAAGGTATACACTGAATACCACAGAAATACTTTCACAACCGAGAAAGAATTAATTGCTCAAGTGCTGGGAGCATGCTTCGTTTCATCAGACACAAGGCGGGTACTGACAGCGTGACTGACCTGTCGGCAAATCGTCTTTATTCACTACTATTTCTTTGTTCACGTTGAAGCGAATTTTTTCGGTGCAAGGTGTCAGAGATTTCAGGTGCCGAGTCAAAGCTCCAGATTCCCGGAAGCTTTTCCCACATTTCTTGCATTTGTAAGGTCTTTCGTCTGGAAGTGACAAGAATTAAACCAACAGCATTAAACTAACCACGGCCAGTATTAGCTCCGTGTGACAGACTGCTGGAAGAATGCTTTCAGCTTTCTACAGCCAGCAGATTGCTTATCCCCAACCCTCGCCTTGCCTCCCAGCGCCCCAAACATCGCAGAGCTCCATGGTCTTGGCTCAGTAGCAGATGGAAAGCAGGAATAAATTCCACTGGAAGGTGAGCTGGATAACCACACACCAACGCGCTCCAGCAACAAATGGGAGAACTGTCTTACCAGTGTGACGGCGATGGTGTCGAATCAGAGACCCTTTTGTCCTGAAGGAAGTTCCACAGAGTTTACATTCATAGTCCTTTCTGCTGCTGTGAGTGATCATGTGAGCTTTGAGGATGCTTGCCTACAGAAAGAATTTCAGTTTGAAAGGTGTAAAATCCTTAACGATGTAGAATGTTTCAACTGTAAAGAACAACAATGCTCCTTCTGAAACTAGAACTTTCCTTTTGAAAGTGCAGCATGCAGTTGAGATGCACCTTGTTATCGAGTCTAGATTTTTTAGTTGACAGCACCCAAAGGGATACTTACTGTTTTAAATGTCTTCTGGCACAACTCGCACACATATCGCCCTTCTTTGTTAACCAGCAGCTTAACCTTTACCAGTTCTGTGGAAATATCCTGCTCCTGGTCGTCAGGGTTGCCTTGTTCTTCAGTCACCTCCCCATCAACGTGACCATTCGGGTTTTCAAAAATGTGGTCTCCTGCAACAATGACTTCTTTGATGTGCCCACTACCTGGGAAAAGGAGACGAAGACAGTTACGTTCCTTAACGGAAGAGAGTTTTACGCAACTACATCAATTTACTGTTTCAGCATTTCATGCAGTAGGAAGGAGGAACAGGTACTTAAACCTGGAACATGGGTCTCTGCAAAGTTCTCATTATTGCAGCATAAATAATAAAATGGATATTTCTGGAATATAGTTTTAAATCTACTTTGCATTAAGGCGAAGAGCATTGCAAAGCTGGCCTAGGGATGCCTCTCTCACACCTCTGAGCTAACGCTGAGTCCCAAGTCACCGTGCTCGGTAATGCTGAGGTGTCGGGTACCCAGCTACAACACAAACCAAACAGGACCCAGGACACAGGAACCCTTCCTAGCCCAGCAGGGGTACAAAGGCAAGCGTCTGGAAGCTCACCTACTATAGCTGAAGTGTTGCTGATTTCCTCTGCTATTGAAGATGCTTCAACAACTATATGAGCAACAGTTATCGACTCCTCGACAGAAGGAACGGCCTGCTGGAACAGACAACATTTTAGCAGAGAGGTTTTATTACCTTTAAAGACACGGTATTCTGTTCTCTCCCCTCCAACCCAACAGACCGTTGCATCTTAATTATTTTCAGCCACGGCTCGAGGAGAAGCCTGCTGTCACCTTTTGTACTTCTGGGGTGAGGAGACCCGCTGCTGCAGCAGCCAGGGCTTCTGGAGCTCGCTGGCAGACCTTCTGTAGCTTGTGTTGCACAAATTCCTCCAGGGAGGTGAACTCCGCCTGGCAGCGGCCTCACTTGTGCACATCGTCCTCATCTAGGATTGGAAATACAGTCACGGGTTGGGGAGAACACAGCACGGAGTCACCAGCAGCGTGCACACCCTTGTTCTGCGGGTCCCGGTGAGCCCCCACGCCCGGGGAGAAGGGAACCGGGGGGGTGCCGAGGCGGTTCCCGGAGCGGAGCGGGGAGAACCACCCCCCCGGGCC